>NW_022639607.1:234480-248532 GCF_010583005.1 Odontomachus brunneus
TATATATATATATATATATATATATATATATATATATATATATATATATATATATATATATATCATATATCATATATATATCATATATATTATATATATATATATATATATATATATATATATCATATATATATATATATATATATATACACATACATACACATATACATACGAAAACTTATATAAACTGCTAGATGTAGTTTAGTGAGAGAACGTTTGAATCTATATAGAGATATAAGCACTACGCAGTTCGCAATGTGTAGGATAAGCTCGCGAATTCTTCATAACAGCCTGCAATACATGTCGAGTACTTGTCTTGTGTGCAATATTCAATCGCATTATTTCCCCTAAAAGATCCGGGGAGAGGCAGAAAGTGTATACGAAGAGCGAAAGAAGAGATTGTTCATCTGCGAGTAGGACGCTCTTTGTATTTTTTATGCACTTTATATATACTTATTTTTATACCGTCGCCACGCTGTAGGATCGAAAACAATGAATGTCTTTGTGCAGGGTGTCTTAACTTTAATTACACGCCCGACGTCGATGTTTTCTTGACCAATGTTCATGCAATTCGAATTGTAAATAGATCGATCGAGACTACAAGATAATTTGCAGTTAAATCGCTAAATTTTTGTTCATTCAAATTTAAATGAACTTTTTTTTTTTTAGTTAGAACTTTAATTAATGAAACGTATACGGTGTATAGGGAATATTGAAATTTTCTTCAAAGTTTCCTCGCAAGGAAATATCGACGTCGAATCTATCGAGAAAACTGTATAATTAAAGTTGAGATTGACCGTTTTGACAGTTTGTTCTGCGCGCTTGCGTTTTTATATTCTATTTTGCATATATACGCATATATTTGGCATACATATACACGGAAAAAAATTTTATTGTATTAACTAAATGTTTGGTAAAACATGAACAAACTACAATTCCGGTTGAAATTATCAAAATTATGTTCAAATTATGTTAAAAAGATTTCTGATCAATCATAAATCTTATTAACTTGAACAGAATTCTGGCTACTTTAATTAGAATTCTTTGTTTATATTTTACCAAATACTTGATTAATATAAATTTTTTTTTCCGTGTACGAGCGATTTACTTTGCTGCTTTATATATTAATCGGAAGTTTTTAACGAAAATTATCGCAACTTTCGCATTCTGCAAAATTTCGTAGTCGCGTTTTCCTTCCGAGAGAGCGTGCCGATCATTACGTCTCGGTAACTTCTCAAAGTACGCGCTGTCATAGATACTTGCAGGCTGATCAGTTAAGCTTAGAAAGGAAAAAGGAAAATTAAGGAAAAGTCTACGCCTAGGTCCAGATCTGCGTCTGGAAAGAAGTCTGGATCCCAGACAGCTTTACTTTTTTTTCCTTATTATGCACAATCCCGATGCGCTATTAATATGCATTATTAAGAACAAATCTATAAGTCCGTGCGGATCAGAGTTTTCACTTTCAGTGAACTACATACAACCAACACTAATCTATAGTTCGTTCTTGGCAAGTTGTACAAATTTAAGTTGAAAAGTGGGACTTATAAATTATAATTATTTGCTAATTTATATTATAACACGAAAGAAAAAAATATACATAATATATCAAGTGTATTTTGTGTATGTTATTCAAAATGAAGTTAAAGAAATCAATGAGAGAAAGTTACACGCGACACTCAGAACTCGCGTGTAGCTTGTAATTAGCATAATTTATTTTGTCGTGTTGTCGAAAATCATGTCACATTTGTGAGCAAACACGTATAACAAAGCGACCAACGACAAAATAAAAGAAAAAACAATAAAAAGTTGTATCGAGATTAGAAGATTGTAGTTCTCTCGCGAGATTCACAAGTCTCGTCGTTTACTAAGTGCGAATATACCGAACGGCAATTATTGTGTCATGTTATACTACATTATTGCGCATTTGTCATGATATATATTTTTATACAATTGCTCTTGTTGCGGTTCAAAGGAACGCGCACTTGCGATTCATGCAGAAGCGTGTGAAGAGATGTGCCGGATGTAAAAGGCCGGAAGTAAAACAAAATGCAAATCACAGTAGTATAATCATGTATGCGCACCGCATTCTGTATACGTTAGGATGCATGCGAGCTTCTTATGGTGAGCCAGCCATACGCGTAAAAATGTGCTTTTATACAATTTTGTTTTATGCGACACGATCGATATAAGGTGTGACGCATGATTCAATCGAAATGAAACAAACTTATTATTGTTTAGAGAATGAATGTGAGAACAAATACATATTGTGTGTGTGTGTGTGCGTGTATGTAAGACCGTAAACAATATCATTTTTATTAAATATAATAAAAAGGGAATGTATGTAGAAATGTGGAAAGAAGAGACATCGTGCATGAGTGAGACGGCTAAGTTGTAAGTGCATTTATCTCTATATGCACACGTGATGTATAATTGCAAAACGCGATAAGTAACGAAATAAGGCAAAGAAGCTGTTAAACGGTGCTAATATATGCAAATTAGACACCACCTAGTCAAAGTTGTAAGTATTTAATCGTGACAAGTATCGTTGCAAGCTTCTTTGGGATTCGGTAAATCCGCTTATAAATATTTTTCATAATTAATTATTTATGAATCTTCGCGCCGATTATGTCTAATAGAAGTGATGTTGTTTGCGGTCTTGACGTGTATGCGAAACGGTCTTGACGTGTATGCGAAATATGCAAGCTGAATATCTTGTGTTCCTTTAGAAAATGCACTTGTTTGCGTGAATTTACGTGAAATCTGCAGTTTACACTGAATATATGTCAACATATGAAGAAATTTGTTAAATCTACGCTGCATTTTTGTAGATACAACGATATCGGTTATATATGGCAACGATCGTGGCTTGATCAACGTTTAGGCCAAACAGTCATACCGCGTGTAGAAAATATATAATGGAATATTATATTTTTGACAGTCACGTGAAAATCGGTAATCGCGTGGTCGGTTTTCGAATTGCGATTATCCCAAATTCGTTGCGTGCAATGTTCGTATGAAACATTCTGCCAGTCATCGCTCTGTTATTTCTTACGAGTCACAGAAATGAAAATGCAATTGTGCTATCATTATATCAAATTATCATAAAAACCAACATTAATTATCAAATTAAATATATACTGTAATGTAAGATATTTAGCCAGTCAGTTTTGTATCAATTATTAACTTGATAATTTCAAGCGAGTCCTATAGTACAATGTCGTATAACCATACGTTTGTACAATCTAATTATAGTTTGTCTTTTTGAAAAATTATATATTTCCGTAAATCGCAAACAAAATTACGTATTAATATATACGAAACATAATTATATTTTCAGAAATTCGGCTATTATGTAATTGTTATATAACTGTTTCAGAGTCACACTTTTTTTTTTTAATAAGCAAATATAAATGTTAGGATAAAATATATAGTAGACTTAATAGTTATATTTGCGTATCACACATGGGGTAAATAAAATGATTCTGTTATAAAAATATTCTCGGATTTTTCATCACAACTCCTCTTTAAGATTAACATAAGTGATTTTGAACAATTATACCTCAATCTTTCTTAACATCAAAAGGATTTTCAGGAATTACTATAAACGCTACCAAAGGAAACCATTGTACAGAGTACAAAGAATCTGAATAAACAAAACCAATGGATATATTAATCAGTATATTTTAATTTCATGGTTACAATTGGTTGATTGCATTATAACTCACACAAAGGTAGGAAAATATAATTCTTCCCATAATCATATAATATGCGCTCTTTGACATATTACCGACCTATTAATATATTGTTAAAAGGAACTTCTCATAATGCAACCATGTAAATTTTGTTTCTGAGTAACTCGAAGAATTATATATATGTACAACCAGTTAAATGTTGACTTCAAATTTTAATAGTCCAGAATATGAAGAATCTTCTAAAATAAAAAGAGTATATGTGTGTAAAAATTATATTTACGAAAAACTATATTATTATGTTACATAAAATAATCACTCATTGTATTCATATTTTGCATCTGTGTATAATATACTAGTTCTATAGTAAAAACTAGTAATATACTAGTATAGTAATATACTAGTTCTATAGTAAAAAATGTTTTTATTTCGCATAAACAATATCGTGTACTATTATCAACATTTAAAACACAGCGATGTAATATAACATTTTACTGTTATTTACTTCATTATTTTATTACCATTTTAATCTTACATTAAATTTCTTGACCATACAATTATTCCTTCTCTTTCTTCTTCTTCTTCTTTTTTTTCTTTTGTAATTCTTGCGTATCGGAAGAGCCCGCTACGTCTTCAGTTTTGTGTTCCACATCACGTTTTTTCTTTTTCTTCGATGAGGATAGATCTTCTTCCACCTGCACACCAGAAGACATCTCCATTGTAGACGTTAGACTATGTTTCTTTTTCTTCTTCGGTATATTGGTCGACTCCGTTTCTGCTTGCGCTTCTTGAATACCAAAAGACTCTCTTGTGTCTTCTGTTGTAACCATCGTGCTGTGTTTCCTCTTTTTCTTTTTCGGTATATCAGTTGGTTCCGTTTTCACTTGTGCTTCTTGTACAGCAGAAGTCTCTTCTACTTCCTCCGTTACTATCATCGAGCTGCGTTTCTTTTTCTTCTTCTTCGGCTCAGTCGACTCGGTTTCTATTTTTACTTCTTGCACACCGGAAGACTCTCCTACATCCTCCGTTGCAACCATTAAACTACGTTTCTTTTTTTTCTTCTTCTTCTTATCTACCTCTTCGTTGTCCTGCTGCGATTCTTCAATTATCTCCTCAACCAAGACCTTGCTTGGAATATCCTTTTTCAAAGTTGAGTCAATAGATGTAGGATACTGTGCATACTCATTGTCGCTGTGATACTTTTTGAACTTGGTTTTTGCTTTGAGAGTGCCACTAATTTTGCGTACATTTCCTAGTTCAAGGAGCTGCAGTCGTGCCTCCAATTTCTTCTTATGTTCCACTCCAAGATCGAAGCTGGTGTTCTCGCCCAATGCATCAAATCTCGTGGCCAAAGAAGCTTTCGCTGCCAACATCCTGGACATCTTGCCTTTGTTCTTCTTCGAAGATTGGCCGATGAGATTTGCATGATAGATCAGACCGTATTTGGGCGTGTCTTTCTTCATCTTGAGTGCGCGGAAGAGCGCTTTTTCCGCGCCTAAAATCTGCACGGTAGACGCTGGATGTTTGGCAAGATTAACAAGGGAACCAGCATGCGACATGAGACGTGCACCGACCAGTTCTCCTACCAATATCGACAGATTCGGCGCCAACGCCATCATTCTGGACTTCAGATAGTCGTACAGCTGAGTTCTGTAATCGGACAACAAGATTATCTCGCTGCACAGGTATTGCGTGTATTCGGCATCCTCCTCGGAGATCTCCGTGCCCATTGAAACCTCCGCAGCCTCTTTCACTTGTTCCTCAATCTCTTCGGCCAGGATGTCCGATAAGTCGCATTTTACAATGTTGTCTCGTATGCCGACGAGCTGCACCGTCTTCACGTAAGCCATGTTATCCTGAATAATCTTACTCAGCTCAGGGAAGTGCCAGCCGTACCACTCACGGCATCGCATCATGTAGTTGTTCAATTCTTTATCCAATTCATCCAACAGATTCACTGCCTGTATCACCATAGTATCAACCTTATCAGGTGAGAATTTTAGCTTGTACCTGGACAAGCTGTGTGCCAGTCCTAATCTCATGGCAGTCATTTCTTTCTTGGGTATTCCAGCCAACAGATTGTCCAATTGACCCCTGATACCTCTCATCAGTTCCTGCACTGCCATGTTACTCACAAAATTTAAGCCTAGTTTCTCCTTTATAGCATTGCCTAACTTTACATCAGCAACTGCTATTTGGTCATGTGTTTCGCAGTATTTCTTGAGAGCTTTCTTCAAGGACTTGCATAATTTACCCTCCACAGCTGCCGTGGTGGCTGACAATGCTTCGGTTGTGTCCTCAAACTTGTAAAAGTGCTTCAAGGTAATTCTGTAAAAAAAAGAATATCTTCAATGAATATTCAAACTACACAATATGCTGTTAAATCTGTAAGCCAAAGAGTTAACTCAAAATTATAAATAACATACAAGTATGTATATAAGTAATATGAGACTTTCTTTATACATATGCATCTGTTACTTGTACATTGTGCAATTAGTTGTTTATTAAGAATTAAAAAACACATTAAGAATAATAATAAATACATTTTTACGAATTAAAAAGTACGAATTAATAAATACGAGTAACACTTACAATTCGCTGGCCCTTTGTGGCGTTGCAAAGTCCTGGTACAGATTCTCCGACTGTGCAAGTTTATTGTTGTCCAGCAACTAGGAAAAATATTATTTTATTGTTATACATATTCCCGAACTTAATAAGACATTACATTATTTGGTCGAAAATAAAGTTGACACGTGTATCGCGCTGTTTAGTTAGGAAATCATATCAGTTTACTGTCATAACCAATATTTAATTTACCTTGAAAATTGCATATCCCGCCGCTGTTTCGAATAGCACCAACATGATTGCTACGTTGTTTTTGCAAATCGATACATACGATGATTATCTTCATACAACTTGACGCTAGAATCAATGTTCGGAATAAGCACGTGTATAACCTAAAAATGAGAATACCGCGAACGAACGAAACTAACCTTTAATAAACGGCACTACGAACAAAAATGGGGTGTATATCACATGGACACGGGGCAATTGGACACAGTCCAATCACAAGTCGCTGTTCCAAGGGACCCTACAATTGTCTCTAATCACACGGTGCTGTGATTGGCTGTGTCTAAATGCACCGTGTCCAAGTGCACCGCTCCCACAAAAATGATATTACATCATGCGTCACTGCCAGTGCGCGGCGTGCACGGCACCAGGAAAGTATCTAATAGCGAATTCGGTTGCTTGCACTAGTGTGCACTGAGTGCGCACTAAGGCTTGTTCATAGTATGTTATTATATTTAAAGATTGTCTTAAATAATTCTCAAATAAATTTTCAAATATTTTTAACCATAATATGATATGTATAACATCCGTACGAATCATTTTATTAGTTAAAATGTTTTTAAATATGTATTTAAGACACGATCTTAAATATAAGAATGTACTGTAAACAAGCCTTAATGCGCACTCAGTGCGCACTAGTGCAAGCTACCGAATTCGCTATAAGACAAATAATATAGTGTACCGTTGGAATCCCTATATTATTATTGAAAAATTGTTAAAACAATGACAAAAAAAGGAACCTATATATTTATAAAGAAGAACAAGTATTTACAAAAATTATTTATTTAGTAATTATACTAATTACCAAGTATATTATTATTTTAACGCATTAAACATAAAATTCTGTATACAGTATAACAATAAAAGAAAAAAAATGGTAGAAAGGATAATCGTACAAAGAAATAAAATTGGGTGTAGTAAAATAAAACCCCCAACTTTAGGTGTTAACCACAGATGTCTACATTAAACTAGATTGCTGACAAAGATTGCTAAGAGCTTCGAATGTGTTGCATGCTAGAAAATAGCGGCGGCTGTGTGTGTGTGTGTGTGTGTATGTGTGTGTGAGGTGTGTGTTCAAACTTACATGTACAATTGAGTCAACGTGGCCATTAAATTACTGTCGTAAAACCAAAAATTCTAGCATCTTATTGCATCAAAAAATGTCATAACAAAAAAATAGATAGTATTCGACGTTATTTGCTCTGCTCATTTTCAACAAAAAATTTTATGACTAAACGTAATGAAATATGTGGCGAAACGAGAGTAAGGGCCATCACACACAAAATTACATAGCGCATATGCATAGCATAAGATCATATGGACCAATGAGCATTGAATATTAAGTCGCCATATTGATGATTGATACTTAATATTCGATGCTCTTGGGTCCATACTATCTTATGCTATGCATATGCGTCTATGTAATTTTGTGTGCGATGGCCTTTAAGTCCGTATCAGACTATAGATTAGGATTGAGATTGAATTGAAATTTAGCCAATCAGAGTAAAATTCACTAAGCTCAAATTTAGTGAACTTTGCTCTGATTGGCCAATTTTCAATTCAATCTCAATCTTAATCCGTAATCTGATACGGGCTTTAAGGCCATCACACACAAAATTCCGTAAGAACTTAAAACGTAAGCGTAAAGAATTCGGCCAATCCCAATCGAGCACTCGGCTCTTCGTAATCCCTCCATTACGAAGAGCCGAATACTCGATTGGGATTGGTCGATTTCCTTACGCTTACGATTTAAGTTCTTACGAAATTTTGTGTGTAATGGCCTTTATTAATGGCCTAAGGCTCGATTCTCTAACTAGTTACATATACGTAAGTTTTACTGCGCAGCTATTTTACGGTATGATTAAACCTGAGCAGTAAAACTTATGTATACGCAACTAGTTAGAGAATCGAGCCCCTGGTTTACATCGTGCACTTGATACGCGTACTAAATAATAACTTTCTATTAGATAATCTTAATATCGACGATATATATAAACAACGGTATATTAAGCTGGTATAATATTCATCAACAAAGCGTATTGTATTGATAGAATGTGTCGCTATTGATATGCATTGACGATATTAAGATTATCTAATAGAAAGTTACTATTTAGTACGCGAATCAAGTGCACGATGTAAATCAAGCCATTGGCTGCATTCAGCAGAGAAACTGCTTTGCAACTATTGTAAAAGTCATGAACCTGACTGGAGTATGTTCTTAAATTTAGTTGAATCCAAGAGCATGTATCAATCAGATTCACGAATTTTATCACAGTTGCAAAGCAACTTCCTCTGCTGAACGCAGCCAATGGGTAGAACCATTTTGCGAACCGTGATCGCTTACAGCGACATCTATTATAGTTATATAATGCCAGCGCGCGCTTATTAAGCTCATTTTTCTCCTTGCTCTCTGCTCCTAACGACGTCAGCATCGTTTTACTTTCCGTCGCAATGCAAATCTTTGGAAGAAGGGACTGAGGCTCGTAAAAACTTAGTAAGGTAATTATTACTACAGATACTTATAGTTTAATACAGATACTTACTTATTCTTTATTAAACTGAACCTTCGGCCATAAGGTGCTAAAACAGATATAAGAGGGACTTAATTAATACGTGATGGACTCATTAATAACTCTCGTTTCGTTACATTCATGTCGCGTTAAAACATTAGCGTTGCGATTGTAAGTGTATAACTTACTCAAGTTAAATAATATTTGTCTTGTCCTAAACCAAACTTCAAGAACATTAATTATTTAATACTTTTCTTTGGAATTTGCCACGTAGCAAACCTCATTCGTTAAGACGACTCAAAGAAACACTTACAAAAAACACTCAATTTTGGGAGTAACACCCGAAAACTGGGGATAAACACTTATGGCTCTTGCACACAGGACGCGGTAATGCTTGCCGCGCGGCGGAAGTCCGCGCGACAGCCAATCAATATGTTGTTTTTCCGTAAGAGCTAGAAGGTTATTACGAAAAGCAGCATATTGATTGGCTGTCGCGCCAACTTCCGCCGCGCGGCAAGCATTACCGCGTCCTGTGAACAGGAGCCATTAAATTTAAGAGTTAAAATCATAGATATCTATACTAAACTAGATTACTAACAGGCTATCTAAAAGCATGTAACGGTTGTGTCCGGTAGTTTCCGATGCATGCGAGAAAATGGCCGTTACCGCCACATATTTCATTACGTTTAGTCATAAAATTCTTTTGTTGAAAATGAGCAGAGCAAATAACGTCGAATACCATCTATTTTTTTGTTACGACATTTTTTGATGCAATAAAATGCTGGAATTTTTGGTTTTACGACAAATTAATTTAATGGCCATGCTGACTCACATTGTACATTGTAAGTACTGAACACACCAACCTCACACACACACAGACCGCCGCCATTTTCTCGCATGCAATCGGAAACCTTACGCGACACACGTTCGAAGTTCTTGTTAGCAATCTAGTTTAATATAGACATCTGTGGTTAACACCCAAAGTTGAGGGTTTTATTTTACTACACCCAATTTTATTTCTTTATACGAATATTCTTTCTACCATCTTTTTTCTTTTATTATACTGTATACCGAATTTTATGTTTGATGCGTTAAAATAATAATATACTTGGTAATTAGTATATGATTACTAAATAAATAATTTTTGTAAATACTTGTTCTTTATAAATATATAGGTTCCTTTTTTGTCATTGTTTTAACAATTTTTCAATAATAAAATAGGGATTCAAACGGTACACTATATTATTTGTCTTAGATACTTTCCTGGTGCCGTGCACGCCGCGCACTGGCAGTGACGCATGATGTAATATCATTTTTGTTCGTAGTGCCATTTACTAAAAATTAGTTTTGTTCGTTCGCGGTATTCTCATTTTTAGGTTATACACGTGCTTATTCCGAACATTGATTCTAGCGTCAAGCTGTATGAAGATAATCATCATATGTATCGATTTGCAAAAACAACGTAGCAATCATGTTGGTGCTATTCGAAACAGCGGCGGGATATGCAATCTTCAAGGTAAATTAAATATTGGTTATGACAGTAAACTGATATGACTTCCTAACTAAACAGCGCGATACACGTGTCAACTTTATTTTCGACCAAATAATGTAATGTCTTATTAAGTTCGGAAATATGTATAACAATAAAATAATATTTTTCCTAGTTGCTGGACAACAATAAACTTGCACAGTCGGAGAATCTGTACCAGGACTTTGCAACGCCACAAAGGGCCAGCGAATTGTAAGTGTTACTCGTACTTATTAATTCGTACTTGTTAATTCATAAAAATGATCATTGTATTTATTACTATTCTTAATATGTTTTGTAATTCTTAATAAACAACTAATTGCACAATGTATAAGTAACACATGCGTATATATAAAGTAGGTTTCATATTACTTATATACATACTTGTATGTTATTTATAATTTTGAGTTAACTCTTTGCCTTATCGATTTAACAGCATATTGTGTAGTTTGAATATTGATTGAAGATATTCTTTTCTTTCAGAATTACATTGAAGCACTTTTACAAGTTTGAGGACACGACTGAAGCATTGTCAGCCACCACAGCAGCTGTGGAGGGTAAACTATGCAAGTCCTTGAAGAAAGCTCTCAAGACATACTGTGAGACACATGACCAAATAGCAGTTGCTGATGTCAAGTTAGGCAATGCTATAAAGGAGAAACTAGGCTTAAATTTTGTGAGTAACATGGCAGTGCAGGAACTGATGAGAGGTATCAGGAGTCAATTGGACAATCTGTTGGCTGGAGTACCCAAGAAAGAGATGACTGCCATGAGGTTAGGATTGGCACACAGCTTGTCCAGGTACAAGCTAAAATTCTCACCTGATAAGGTTGATACTATGGTGATACAGGCAGTGAATCTGTTGGATGAACTGGATAAAGAATTGAACAACTACATAATGCGATGCCGTGAGTGGTACGGCTGGCACTTCCCTGAGTTGAGTAAGATTATTCAGGATAACATGGCATATGTAAAGACGGTGCAGCTCGTCGGCATACGAGATAATATTGTAAAATGCGACTTGTCGGACATTTTGCCCGAAGAGATTGAAGAACAAGTGAAGGAGGCTGCGGAGATTTCAATGGGCACGGAGATCTCCGAGGAGGATGCCGAATACACGCAATACCTGTGTAATGAAATAATCCTTCTGTCCGATTACAGAATCCAACTGCATGACTATCTGAAGTCCAGAATGATGGCGTTGGCGCCGAATCTGTCGATATTGGTAGGAGAACTGGTCGGTGCACGTCTCATGTCGCATGCTGGTTCCCTTGTTAATCTTGCCAAACACCCAGCGTCTACCGTGCAGATTTTAGGCGCGGAAAAAGCGCTCTTCCGCGCACTCAAGATGAAAAAAGACACACCCAAATATGGTCTGATCTATCATGCAAATCTTATCGGCCAATCTTCGAAGAAGAACAAAGGCAAGATGTCCAGGATGTTGGCGGCGAAAGCTTCTTTGGCCACGAGATTTGATGCATTGGGCGAGAACACCAGCTTCGATCTTGGAGTGGAACATAAGAAGAAATTGGAGGCACGACTGCAGCTCCTTGAACTAGGAAATGTACGCAAAATTAGTGGCACTCTCAAAGCAAAAACCAAGTTCAAAAAGTATCACAGCGACAACGAATATGCACAGTATCCTACATCTATTGACTCGACTTTGAAAAAGGATACTCCAAGCAATGCCTTGGTTGAGGAGATAATTGAAGGATCGCAGCAGGACAACGAAGAGGTAGATAAGAAGAAGAAGAAAAAGAGGAAACGTAGTTTAATGGCAACGGAGGATGTAGGAGAGTCTTCCGGTGTGCAAGAAGTAAAAATAGAAACCGAGTCGACTGAGCCGAAGAAGAAGAAAAAGAAACACAGCTCGATGATAGTAACAGAGGAAGTAGAAGAGGCTTCTGCTGTACAAGAAGCACAAGTGAAAACGGAACCAACTGATATACCGAAAAAGAAAAAGAGGAAACACAGCTCGATGGTTACAACAGAAGACACAAGAGAGTCTTTTGGTATTCAAGAAGCGCAAGCAGAAACGGAGTCGACCAATTTACCGAAGAAGAAAAAGAAACATAGTCTAACGTCTACAATGGAGATGTCTTCTGGTGTGCAGGTGGAAGAAGATCTATCTTCATCGAAGAAAAAGAAAAAACGTGATGTGGAACACAAAACTGAAGACGTAGCGGGCCCTTCCGGTACGCAAGAATTACAAATAGATCTGGATATTTCAACAAAGAAAAAGAAGAAAAAGATGAAGCAGGCACCAGTCGAAACAGAGAGTGTACCCGATACAATGAAGGAAACAGAGAAACAAGCAGATATTTCTGTACAATTTCAAGCTTCTGAAACGAACGAAGGTAAGTTAGGAACTGTAGGAAACTTTAACTAATACGAATTGGGAATAAAGACTTATGACATATTCTCTATTTACAGGACAAAAGAAGAAAAAGAAGAAGAAGAAGAAAGAGAAGGAATAATTGTAAATTATATTTGTAATAAAATTGTAATAATTAAAATGTAATATTTATTAATTAAAATGTAATATTTAATTAAAATGTGATACTAATATTAAATTGTAATATTTAAAATTGTAATAATTGATCAAGAAATTTAATATAAGATTAATAAAAATGGTAATAAAATAATGAAGTAAATGACAGTATTGTTAAAATGTTATATTACATTGCTGTGTTTTAAATAGTGATAATAGCACGCGATATTTATGTGTGATAAAATGCAGTTTCCACTTGTGTTTCTTGTTTTACATCAGAATATTCTTCTACCTTAACTTCTATTTCTTCCATCTTAACGTCCATCTTCCATCTTCTATTTCATCAATTAATCTGCAATATAAGGAGCTAGATATTTTTAAACTATTTTTTTTATTTCATATTTTTAAATAACGCGCTTTCGTACTATTCAAAACATGGCGGATTATCACGTGATCAGGTAACAAACATCAAAGATTTCATCTTTAAAGGGACGTCTACATTGGAAGTAAGAAGTAAGAATAAGAAATTGACCAATCATAGTTAATTATCCTTCTCACATTCGACTGTGGTTGGTCAATTTCTTACTCTTACTTCCTATTTCTTGCTATTTACTTCCAATATAGACGTCCCTTTAAACTGGTGGCACATAGAAAAACTTAAGCAGTAAAACGTAAGCAGTAAGCAAATTGACCAATCACAGTCATTGATTCTTCTTACGGTCCAAGAATCAACGACTGTAATTGGTCAATTTGCTTACTGAACTAGGACAGACCGGGGCAGACAAGTACAATACTGGTTCTCATCAATGCAGAAGACACTGTTAAATTGTTGCACTTAAAGATCCTTTAGTACAGGGAATTGCCAACTTGATCATGTGACCAGCTACTCAACAATTGGCTGGCATAAACGGATTTGGACATTGCGACGCCGATGCAAAACCATATATATATATATATATATATATATATATATATATATATATA
>NW_022639607.1:248565-262440 GCF_010583005.1 Odontomachus brunneus
TATATATATATATATATATATATATATATATATATATATATATATATATATATAAGCATTTGTTCTGCATTAGCGTCGCAATATATAAATCCGTATATATTTATGCCAGTCAATTAGCTGGTCACGTGACCAAGCTGCGTTCCTAAATTCACTGTCAGTACTGAAAATCTATAGTTCATGTAACGTATACTATAGAATTTCAGTACTGGCAGTGAATTTCGGAACGCAGCCCAAGTTGGCGATTCTCTGTACTAAAGGTTCTCTAGTTGCACTGACCCCTGTTGCACTTCGAAAAAGAATAGCGATGCGACGTCATTTCCGCTAAAAAAAGAACGCTTTGTTGTACACTCCATGCACTAGTGCACACTAGTTCAGAAAGTTCTTCGAAAAAGAACAAACCTACTGTATGTAAACTGTGCCGAGTTTCTGGATGTATCTCTAGATGAACCTTATTAATCATGACATAACGACAAGTGTTTAGACAGGACAAGTGGGATTTAAAGTCTAGCTTGAAAAGGTGAATTATGTAACTTTAATTCAATAAAACTTATTAACACGCCACGTTCAGTATATGTAATAATAAATACATATTGATAAATATCTCATAAAACATTTTATTAGTATCTCTTCTATTCGTAAAACTGACAACCATCAAAATTAACCTCTACCGTGAGAAACTTGAAAAAATCTAGGGTTTTGAACATATTTACTGATTTGACATGTTGATATATGATAAGCGCAATTGTCGATAAGCTTTATTGTTTGTATATAATGAAAATAATTGGCTATCTTTAATATATTTGCAATATATAGGATGTAATTAAAAGTAGTTCCATTATTCACTGTTCTCTAGATGGGAGGTCATGAGCATGGTCATAAGCCACCGTATGTGATACCAAATCATGAAATTTACAAGGTGGAAGATGTCCCGCAATTAAAAGCAGTTCAGGAAAAGTTAGCCAAGCGAGGATTAAAGGATCCTTGGTTGAGAAATCATGTGTGGCGTTACCAAACACAATATAATAAACATATACCACGTCCATTAATAATTCTAACTAGAGGCTGGAGAATTGCCATACCAGCGTTTCTAATCACCATAGCTGTGGAGAAATATTTTGGCATCGATTATTCTGGTCATTCTCATCACAAGGATAACCATGGGGATGACCATCACTAATATCCAACTTAGGTATTAACATTGTGCATTAAAAAGCAATAGTATGGGGTAGTTGATAATGTCACTATAAAATGTGATAGCTGCATGAATATATTAAGATACAAAAATTCTCCATTCTTTTGATAAAAGACTCTTGTGTCTGTTTTATATTATTATTTGCTAAAAATCTTGTTTCAGTTTTCTGTATACAAATGTAAAAATATGATTCTAATTAATAATCATAGAATAATCAAAAATTAATTTTAAGCTTTATATAGATTATTACAATAAAATTCTTAGTTGAATGAGGACTAACTTTAAGAATTAACAAGTGCTAATTACATGATATTGGTTTAACTCCTGTCATAAGTCTATGGCCTGTATTAATAGTCGTTGTTTGAAACTCTTTTCAAGTGAGATACTCATTTAAATTTAGAATTAAATGAGTTCTTCAGAATCGCGATTGCAAATATAATGTCATATATATATATGTTTTAACTGAGAAACAGATCTAATTCTAAATTCAGATTTGAATATCTCATGCGAAACAAATTTGAAGTAATAACTATTAATATTAATATGTTATAATATTTATTATAAGTTATATCTATTATAATTTAGTTAGCCATAATTTAGTTATAATTAATTTTACAACCTCTACATTAAAAATCTCTTATCCAATAATGACTTGTTGCAGAGATTTCTCTTAACATTAAATCTGATGATTATCAGAAATAACTGCGATACGAGAACTGTCGTTATACAGGCGAGTACATAAGTGCCGTACAATGCCAGAAAGAACGCGAATACGGTGATCTCAAAGGTCGCTAGTAGCCATTCGTTTCCGTAAAGTATCACTCTGTTGAAGGAATAATTGTTATCTGCAATAAAGTCGCATTTAGAAATGACTATGCACGCGTTAATTTTTATCAATATTGCGCAAATTTTATTACCGATATAGAAGACAGATTTATCTTTGGCATCTTGGAAAAAAACATCGCACAGTTTCTCCAATATATGTTGTTCCTTAATTATATAATCCTCACTTTCTGAGCAATGATCTAGGAATTGTGTCAGAAATATTCTCACTTTCGATCTGATTTCGTTCAATTGTTTCCAGCTTTTAGAAGGTGTTTCACTACTTCTGAATGCTCCTATATTTCCCTAAAATATACATTATGAGATACATATAATAGTCATAATTATAATAACCATAACAATTTTCATAATTATATAAAAGCTATCGTGAAAAGTTAAATCAAACAATAAAAAAGTCAAAATCAATGAGATATTAACGCAGCATTTTCGCAAATATCGAACTCACATTATCCTTCTGCTTCATAAGCTCGTCGTACAAAGATTTGAAAGACTGGGTCAATGATACTATAAAAGTCTGCTCGGTCGTTCCAGGTACCAGGCCTCTATGTGCGCACAAGTTGTCCTCCTCCTTCTTTAAGTCGTTTATTAGCGTAGGAAGATCGGTATCCGCATATCCATGTACAGATCTGTCACGAAAAAACAAAATTAACAGAATTTGTCGCAGTCTCGCGCAATAATGCTGTTGCTTGAATTACCTGCCGTGGATGTAGAAACCATAATAATTGTGCGCCAAAATGAGTACGCTGATATTCGCAACTGAGCACAAGTCTACGAATTTCTGCAATCTGTTCCGGATGTACCGCTCATAAAACATGATGCGGATCAACCATTGTATAAAGTACACAGATATATATACAAACGTACAAATCGCGTATTGCAGCGTAAAATTATTCTTCACTTCAGATTTGTCTGCAACGTTCGCTTCCGGTACCGCCAGCATCCACGACTCCAAGTCGAATATCTATAATGATACGAATATTTATATGATTATTATTTGATTTGCTGTAGATTATAACAGTTTTGTAAATAGAGATATTTTCTCTAGAGTCTCACACCTGCAAAACGCACAGAGTGTAAATCGACTGCAACGCTACGTTTATTCTCCGTTTAGTCTGCAGTTTACACCATTCGTTCGCGACAAAGTAGGTCCTCCAGACGCTGATCGGCAGGTTGTGAGTGTAATTATGCTCTGCTGCCTCCTGCAAAGGCGACCTCGACAGTGAGCAAACGGAAGAGAAGTCCGGCGCGTACTTATCAGTCGCGGAAGACTTTGAGATCCCGCTCGGGCTCGCATTTCCGTCTGTTTTACGCAATCTTTTCTTTCTCTTGGATGCGATGATGTCCGACGATATTCTTGTGGATGCTCCGTCGCTACGTGGAAATCTGTTGGCGTATAATTTTCGCAGGGAGGTATGCGGCGAGTCGTATTTCACTTGATTGTGTATCGTTCTCGGTTGCTCCCAGTCAACGAAGAATATACTTAAATCCCAGTGCTGACAGATGAAGCCTATCATCTCTACAATCTGGATGAAGAAAACCGAATCAATTACGATAACATACTAAAAGTACATGAACAGTTTACATGTCGCAAGAAGGATATGTAAATTTCGTTAAATTATTTGTAGGAAATCATTTAATTATCAAAAATGTCTGTAGATTTTTAATTAATATCCGATATAACCGCATTATTCTGCTTACTTTGAAGCTGAATGCTACACTTATGTATATCTGGATTCTTTTTTCATTGGTATCGCCGGGAAGTAAAATGTACGGTACAGTTTGGCCTTTGTAAAAGACGAACAAATACACGCACGCGCTGATGCACACAAAAGTGATGACATTCCCAACAGCGCCCATTGCGTAGACCAGGAACCACAATAAAACGGTTATACTAAGATTGCCGTTGTGATTGCGCTTGTAATAACTCCCTGCCCTGATCGTGGAAAATATCAGAGCTACCCCCGTCAGCACTCCAATAGTTATCTGAAATTTGACATTTAAAAATGAATTATATCATTGCGTGGGATACATTACTTCGACTTTTTAATAACTGTGATTTTGACCTGCACATTGTAGTCCACGTCACTGTCCTTCAATGTGAATGTAACTTTATATTCTATTACGACATCTGGATTATTGAGAAGATCCTGTTGTGTCAGTTCGTCGTACTGTACGATTAAGAAGGGCGCAAAGATTTTGCCATGTTCTTCTCCGTTCTGAACGTTCACTCTGCAAGAAACGTCTCTTCATCGCTTGTCGATCGTTTGCAAAAATGTTGATGAAGGTTACGAGTGACTTACAAAATAGTTAGAGACTTCATGTATCGAAGGACAGAGAGCTCCGACGCTTTCGCGAATCCAATGTTCATAAACGTGGGTAACGTCTTGAAGCCGCTTACATTGTCGACTAGAAAAAATTTTCGCACTAACTGCTGTTGCAAGATTTCGCCAATATTCTGTGAAGCGTAAAACAATTAGATGAATATTTCTTAAGCTATTTTTTATTGTTGATTAATTTATTATTATTTATCTACAAAATATAGTTTTACTTCTCCCGCAGATTTGACGATCACAGGTAACGAGTGCGTGAAAGACTTATTGCCGTCCTTGAATATTAAATAGGGAGATAATAACTCCACTTGTGCGTTCAATAGTTCGATAGCGGTGGTTTTGCATTTTTTGTTGTAATTCACACCGAACCTCACATTTCTCAAAAGCTGGCAAGGAAGACTGGGCCTGCCGATGGACAAGAATTTGCCGTTCAACGAGAACTTGGCTATTGCGAAGTCGAGGATACTGCTCTAAAAATGCACAATAAATTTGAAACAAATTAATTAAATTATCGCCAAAGATTAAATTATCGGATACACGCATCTCGTTTATCGTACATTATCTCCTCTTCTGAGACTGTATCTCTCAGTTATCTTCGTGTCGTTTAGTATCGACACAGTGTCTTGCTTGCTGTAGAACAACCACACCGGTGCCAAAGGTGTGTGCATAAAAAGCATGCAAGCTATGCCATCCGTGTAGAGAGTCAGGGCGCATATATTCGACAAATGTTCGCACGCCATTCTGTCTTTCCTCTGAAAAGCAATCATCAAGTTCGTAACATCTTCAAGGAAACGTAAGACTAAGGTAGTCTTAGAGTGAATCTCTGTGTGTATGTGTACCTTGCAGAGATGCACTGCTACTTGCAATTCACTTCGCAGGTAATAACTGTCCACGTTCTCGCTTTGAAATTTCATCAGATACGTGCTTCTGACATCAGGCCAGTCAGCAACGTCGTCCTTGCGCAAACAGTAATTCCGTAGTCTTACGTGCGTCGCGCTCGGGCACACGCAATTCGCACGACCGCTATACTCGCGGCCGTCGCACGGCAAGCATTTGGAACAGTCGACGGATGGGTACGTACCTTGGACACATGTTACACAAAGCACTGTGTCCAACAATATGCCGTTCACATTTCTGTCCACTGAAAATGTGTTGAGCAAGTCTTATCTTATATTTTTAATTTATAATTCTTCTTATGCTATTAAATTTTATCTTACACCAATATTTTCTATATTTCTATAAAATTGTGTAAAATAAAAAAAATTACTTTTTGCATTAATCAAGAAACTCTAGTTCTCAATAAACATTAAACTAAAAGCTGGTTAAGAAAAATGATCGAAATTAAATTAATTAATTATCTCAGATAAGTCTTATTTGAATCAAGAAACATTTTAATAATTTAATCACCTCAATTATAAATAAAGACAAACCAAAAATTAATAAAAAAAAAGTATTATTATGCGTAATCTTATCTTATATTATTACTTTATCTTATATTATTACTATACCATAATATTTTTTGTATTTTTGTATAATTATGGGGAATAATCAAGAAAAATTGCTCTGCTTTTTGCATTAATCAGGAAACCTTAATTCCTAACAAATCACATTAGACTAAGAGCTGGTTAAGAAATATTGTCGGAATTACGTCTTATTTGATTCGAAGAACATTTGCATGTCGCATTCGGGCGCAGGATGCATTCCCTTCCATCAGCGGTCGCGATCATGTCGGGGCCGCAAGCGGCACAAAGAGGATTGCCGTTCTCGTAGCCGATCGTCCTGCTGAATATGTTGCACGTGCATTGCAAACCTGCGTGAAGCTCAGATAAGTATATCATGAGAAAATAAAATGTGAAAAACTTACGATTCGTGGCCGGCTCAAGATTCCTGCTGGCGTTACATCGCGAGCACGATAAGGAGAGTGTATCGAAGTACTCGTCATACCTGCAGGAACTCGGTATCCAGTACTCGAGCACGTCATTGTTCACGTTAATCGCGCCCGCGAATGACGGGAGAATAATTGCAATCAGTGTCGCGTAACGATTGCAACTGTCACGGATGCAGTTCATATTTGTTTACACGCCGCCATGGTAATGGTTGCCATGACGACGATGCCGGCAACTTCAGTGTTCAAGTACTGCCAACGCTTGAAACGGATTTGTTTTTTCATCATAATATGTTGGTCACTACAAACAAATACGTCACGTGACAAATACGTAATTCAATTTGAACGAGAGGTCCCGAAGCGGAACAATTGTTGCAAGTACTGGGACCACAATTGTAAGTTTCTTTTATGCTAATTATCTCTGAGCTACCTGTAAACGATTACGCATAAAATAACAGTCAGTCGACTAGAGATATGATCACACAAATATGTTTTACCCAAACTCTTTGATTTCATTATCATGAATAAACTTTCCAAACCATATTTGTGGGTTATTGCAAAAATTCCGTTCTTATAAATTGAAACTGATATAACTGATCGAAGAGATATAAAGTAATACATAGAATGTAATTGCAGACTTAACAATTTTACAAAATTAGTGCAATATGAGATTCTATCAATAAATTCCAAAGTGTTTCAATAAAAAATGAATCAAATAACACTACAATCTACAATAATAATAATAAATCACACTTATGTCAAATTCTATGTTCTTTTCTAATTCATACCTACACAGCAGAGGTGTCTAAAATATATCATAGAGATATCCTAAAGATATATTAAGATATATGATATTTTCAAGATATCCCTATGATGTATTTGGGACATTCCTGCTGTGTGAGTATGTACAATCAAACGAACCAATTAACTGGTATCTGTTTAACGATAAAGCTGGCTGCCCAAAATGAAAAAGGGATCATTAGTTTTCGCGTCTTATGGATCAAGAAAGTGCTTCCGGAGGACATACTACGTGAACGACGTAAACTACATTTACGCGTCAATTTCGTCAGGATCACGTTCACGTATAGTTCCATGGTTCCGTCGGAAGCAGCAGGCGGTAGCTAAGTAAGTAAGCAAGTAAGTAGGGATAGCGCGGCTGCGGAGAGTGGGAAACAATTCGGGCGTCGCGACCGCCGTGGGAGTCGCGCCGCTACTTCCGACGAAACAGCACCCTAAGGGATAACACCTCGTTACTATCGTCTAGGTAAGGGCGCCTTGATATCCGCGCGCGCGTGTCTCTTCCCGTTGGTAAAACTCCCGTTGACGGACAGATCAGGCAGGTGGTTCGATTTGTATTGTTTGTATTGCGCATACACAGGCTTCGCCGTAACGGCGAGTTCGATCGTGATGCAACGCAGCGGGCATATCGTGGTGAGCGAGATTAACGGCGTTCGTCGTATACCAATTACATTCCCGATCGGATTGGCATCGTTAACGGAGTGCTGACAGCCGTCGTCCGTCATAATCGCGATTGCGAAATCATAATTGCACGCTCGGGATCGTTCCACAATTAAAGAGCGCATACCTGATTCTATATACACGCGCTAAGCACAAACGTGCTCTCAACAGTGCGTCCCGAAACTTGTGTAACCGTGCCGATTTTTAATCATCATTTTGCAGGCGATATTAATATTCACGACCCGCTCAAAACGCAGAAACATCTATTCCTCACGATCGCCCGTATGTTTCTCCCAAACGATGTTTATTCTTTCTTACATGATTGGTTACGGTGTGTACTTAATGCGGTAACAATCAATCCGATAAAAATCGCAGATTTCTCAGTACCATAGCGACACAAAATTACCAATTAATTGAATAAATGAGTATCACGTTTAATATCAATCATATCGGCATAATTAATTGCTCGTTAACAGCGTTAAAAAATGATGTAGTTGGCGAAACTGTGGCGCCGATTATGCGCGCAACTGGGATCATTTTGTAATCGATATCGCCGTTTTTAAAGTGCTGTCTACCGGCTAAATTTGTCGAGCTTACGCAACGAGAAAGAGAGAACGAACGAACGAACGAACGCACGTACGCACGCGTTGTGTCCGACCATCTTGAGCGCCGTTTCGATCGAGCGAAAAATTCGCTTTCGCGCGCGTAATCGCTAGAGATTTCGCGGGGAGACGCATAGGAGTTTGCCACGTTTGAATTCTGAATTTCGTTTTTGTCAAAAAGTCGAAAGCATCATGCCAAAACAAATATGGGATACGTGGCACAGGTGTCCCCCGTTAAGGGATTATTTACGCGGTCGTAAAAGCTTCATCGCCGTCGCGCGGCGATGAGCTCTCTTGCGAAAACTGCGCTCGACATTCGATACTCGCAGAGTCCGCACAAATTGACACGAGGACGCGGCGCAATTGCGCGATTTATTTAAGTCCGCCGCTGTCGCGCGTGTATTCGGGGCTATACGTTAAATAATATACACGGGAAAACGACGAGACGAGACGCAAGGAGACGAGATGAAACGAGCCGAGTCGCGCTGAGTCAGAATCTAAAACAGTTGGCATTATATCGCGGCGAGTAACTCATTACCGCATTTGTGTGCGGCCCCGCGTCCGGTCTGTCGCTGATCCGTTTCACTGGTCGTCGACGCTCTTTCTACAGACTGTCGCGCAAAGCACGTCCAAACGGGCCCCGGGATAATTCATTGCTCGTGCGAGTGCCGATTCCACTAAACAGCGCGAGGCTAAGTTTTTCTGAGGATCACCAGTTGACACTTTAAACAGCCTCGTCATTCCGTCAATGCTATTTTCACAGCTTGAACTCAGCTTGAACAGTTGCAAGTTCTTCTTAACCACAGATCTTGTTAATTTTAACAGGATTCTGGTAACTTCAAACAGAATTCTGATTCGTTCATATTTTACCAAAAACTTGGTTAATCCAACCAAATCTTTTTTTCCCAATCTTCTCGGTCGCGTACGGCTGGGGCGCGCTTTTCAGTCAAGCTCCGTGGCGTTTTCAACTCTTGATCTATCGATCATGTATCTTTTTCTCCAGCACGAATTCGTGAAGAGTGAAAAGTTCAATTGAATTCGTCAATAAAAACAATCTCTCTTTATATTAAATATACTACTATAACACTAATGATAATATGACTATCACTTTTTCATTTGAACAACAGAAAATATAATTGGTATTGAACAAATATAAATATAAAAAAAAACTTTTCGTGCTGAAGGAAAAGATATATGATCGATACTTTGATGGCCGTGCATGTCTGCAAATGAAAAAAATCTCGATTACTATTTGACATTCGAGTAGATTTAAAATTGTACATATACTTTATTTTAAATAGCAATTTCAATATTTCGAGCGAGAGAGAATGGTAAATACGTTGACTTGCGCGTCGGCGAGCCGCGATTTTCCTGAATGGAACGCGACTTGGAACGTGCAGACATGACGCTGCGTCGCTCATAGTAAAATGCCTTTGGATGTATGAACGAGCGATTGAGTAATAAGTTGATCTGCTCTAAATTATAGTTACTTTTCAAGCGGACGCGCGCCAGACGCGTACACGCCAATTAAGTCGAGCAAACGATCCTCTTGATCGAAAGAAGCCAACTATAGTTTGTCACCTCTTTGGCATGAACGATTCTCGACGTAAAACCTGCGCTTGTCCTCCACCGGGGAATCACCGCCTCTCTCTCTCTTTCTATCTATCTCTCTCTTTCTCTCTTTCGAGATGTCATATCATCTGTTTATTCCGAGCTTGCGAATTTATTTCCAACGCGTCGGACGGCGCGCCGTAACGCCTATTTCGAACTACCGCTATTATTGGAGTATTTGTGTCGATGATCCGGCCATCTCTCGCCTCGAGAAAGAGCCAATGAAAAACCATATCGTTGTTTGCTTAAAAAATAAAAATAATAAATAAATCGCCGCCGCGTACGAAACGACCAGCTGTCAAAACAGTTCTATCGTCATGTGATGCATTGTCCGTCGCACTTTCTCTCTCTCTCTCTCTCTCTCTCTCTCTCTCTCTCTCCCCCTCTCTTTCTCTCTCGTTGATGCACATCAAGAATTTTTGGCGTAATTCGCCGGAATACGTATTCGAGTTTCTACATGAGGAGAATATTATAGTATCTTTTTTTTTTATAAATTCTTTTCAATTTTACTATATTCTTAGTAGTTCAGAAATAAACTGACAGTAAGGTCTATTTCGCTAGAAACGTAGCAGATTTCGCTAGAAGCATAGTACATGTTTTGAAAGCACATTTCATAATTCCCGAAAAAGTAACACATGTATGAAATGAAAGATTAGAATGAATTACTTATTAGAATATCGATCTATTCCTCAATTACAAAATCCTACAATATTTTCTATGAAATTCTCCGATGTAACCGCCCGAATCTGCCTCTACGAGGCTCGTCGCCGAGTATCAAGTAAAACTTGATTAATCGCCATTAAATTTGCAACTTTGTCTAACGGACTTTTCGCTCACAGAGCAGGAATTTGGCGCTGCCTCATTATGTGTGTACAATGCGGCGCGTTGTTAATTTGTTTGCAAGTGTAACCTGAGGAATTCGCCTTTTAGTAGCCTCGATAATTTAATAGCCGACGAAAATAAATCTGCTGCCGTGTACTGCGCTCATTAGCCTATTTGTGCGATATTTGTCGCCGCACAACCGTGCGGTGCACGGCCCGTGGTCGCGCAGCCTCTCGACTTAAAAATAATTTCGAAACAAAAGACGTAGGCGGGCGAGAGACATTAATCTTGCGATCTGAGACTGAAGACTCGCGAACGCGTCGTGGCGTTATCGAAAGCGACGAGGAGCGACTTGAATCATCGTCCAACCAATGTCGATCTGTATTCGCGAGTACATTGGTGAATTATTCGCGTGATCATCAGTAATCTACTTTCCTGTAGATCTATTCTATGTACGGAAAGAATTTCACAAGACAAATTTCTATAGGATTTTGTAATCGAGAAATAGATCGATATTCTGTAGTAATTCATTATCCTTTCATTTTATATATGCTACTTATATTTTAAAAATTGAAATATGTTATTAAAACATTTGCTATGTTTTTAGCGAAATTTACTATGTTCCTTAGCAAGATAGATTTTACTGTCCACCCTTGGAGTTCAAAAGACATAGTAAAATTGAAAAGAATTTATACGAAAAGAAAAATATTTTATACATATTCTTTTTTCCGTGTTTTAACGACAGTGTTAGTTACAGAATAGGAATAATTCTTGAGCTTTTCTAAAATTCTTCAATCAAATGTCCATCAACGTTTATCATGCGTCTACTTGCCTAGATACAACACAGATACAATTGCTCAGTCTTTGGTGTAAGCACATGAGAGTAATTATTCCATTCTTATCGATTTTCGCCTAATTAAACAGATAGTCGCGTTCCCGCGTTCTGATTCCGGCCAGCGGTCGAGAGTGCGATAATGAATTTGCCACGAGATAGACCGTGTCTACGATCGTTATCACGTACACAGATACAGAGGACGGCCCTGAAGTAAGGGCGAGTGGGCGCTCAGAGATTCACGCCTCGTATTCAGAGAGTCTGTCCCGGGCTTGCGTGTGCCGTGCCAGTTCAGTTCACGGGCACCAAATTAGACGCGGGCTATTTTCGATCAGCGTACAGCCGCTCGCTCCAGTTTGCCGACTACGAACCATCGAGAAAGATAAAGAGAGAGAGAACTTGTCGGACTTTTGTTACACGCGGTATAGCACGTCACGGTCCTCCCGGTAGCTCGCCACGTGGAAGACGAGGATCGAGAAACTCAAGCCACGTGTCTTACGTTGGCAAAATGATTCTCCGCGTTATTCACCGCTGCACGTGGGTGGTGCATAACTGAGGCGTTCGCTCACACATTGGAATTAGAGCTCGTTGTTATGTTAATAACAATGCCGCCGTGATATCCGTATTTGATCGGCGTTAAATGTGCTCGCAGACTGCCAATTATGCGCTCGAGTCAAGATTTATGCAATCAAGTTTGGCAGATGATTAAACAACAGTTGACTGCACTCCTGAAATATTCGATTTTATGAAATACTAAGAAATACTAAGAAATACTAAGAAATATTTTATGACAAGAAAATACTTGATGAGAGATCGTATGATACGTATGAAAGCTCAAAAAGTTACCATAGTTATCTTCGCTACCGATCGTTCTCTAATACGATTCCCTTAATACGTTCTTATCAATTCATTCGATTTGTCTTTGCAGCTCAACAAGAAGGCAGCCTAAGCGAGATGTCCAGACCAATCCTTAGCAGGCCGCGTACGCGCATCTACGGCAGCAATTACGACAAGGGCGAGTCCTATTACAAACCCATGGTCGACCACCTAGATCGGAAGTACAGCGGACGGCCGTTGTTCCCGGAGCCGAGAAATTCACTAGCTGATGAGATCGCGGCCCGCCGTAGCGACATCGGTAACCTGTTCAGTCGTTTTCCAAAGTGGTTTTGACGGAGTGTTGTAAGACTTCTCCCAGACCCTCCTCGAGAGATCGTCGACGAGGCACGCTGAATAGATTCGTTGTGTCAAAAATCAAGTATCTGAGATGAACTCTTATCTCCTAGTTTCCTTCGCCACCTCTCCCCTGCAATCTCGCTCCAACTCCCACGACTCGCATGATCGATCATCGTCCACCTCGCTGCGCGCGCGCGCGATATACCGTCAGATTACGATCTCATCCTGAACTAGAAGATCGCGATCCTCGATTAGTCTCGCGATCGTTAAACCTGTTGAATTTGTAAAGAGTATTGTGGATAAATTAAAACAAAAAGAGAAAAAACAGAAAAAACATTATGAGAGATAAAGAATTGTATAATGAGATTAATTTAATGAGAGATACAGTCTTTTGGATACTTTGTACAGTCCTTTCTCGATACTGTTAAGTTCACAAAGCTGTGCGGTGCTGTGGTGATCAGCGAACGAGGTGCTCGCGTTTCAACAGGCTTATTCGAGCAGATAAAGCTAGGCGTCATCCTTTTCTCCAGTGCCAGAGCCGGTTCTCTGTTTTGCGTGCATCGATTTCCGTTGTCTCGCCTTCTTGTCTGTAGTTAGTCTCTTGATTGTTGTTGATCCCACCCCCTATTCGATGTATCATCTTGCGACTTGTTGAATAAATACTGTTGAATGTTGTTTGGATTTTCTAAGTACTCGTGATGTTACGCGGGAGGTCTTGGTGTAATGATTGACACGTACGCGTGCGCTACAACGATTAGATCGACGATCTGCGGTGATCGAGAAACCGTGGCTGCGAGAACCGTGCCAGCTTCTTCTTCTTCCTCTCGAGGATCGTTTCGTCGGACTTCGACATCGCAAAACTTTATCTCAGCCTCCAGTTGAGCTCCGGGCGTTTGGGGTGCATACAGTCCGCATGCACACTCACGCTCGCGTCTCGCATCAACACAGACCACGGTGGGGCGATTTATGAAAGGTGTTGCGTGTCCTCCTGAGTGATATGTCTGCAATAAAGTTGACAGTGATCGTGCGGTTAGCGGCGAATAAATTTACGCGGCTCTGCGCGCGGCCTTTCGTCGCGCGAGAAACGAGAATCCACGCCGTGCGATAAAAAAAAAAAAAAAAAAAAA
>NW_022639607.1:262490-339004 GCF_010583005.1 Odontomachus brunneus
AAAAAAAAAAAAAAAAAAAACAAGAAGCGAACGCGCTGTCACTTATCCGAAACGTTCTCCCCTAACGTCGTAGGTGGTGGAACGCGGGGGATGAGCGTCGTGTGCTTGACGTCGCTAGCAACTACACAGTTTAATAGCGCAGTCGGCCGCGTCGATGGGATTTTGTAGATGTGCCAGATTGTTAATACGACGCGCATTCGAATTTATTTTTGATCGGAAGGAAAATCTAAAAATATATACTCGCAAGCCGCGTTATAAAGTTTACTTGGCTGATGAGTCCAGTCGTTGTAAGTAGAGAAACGTGAAATGTAATCGTCGCGCACTCGCGAACGGCCACTTCGGCCTCGTGCGAAATTTCACGAGCAATATCTATATAGCGTTCTGTCAGTTCTCTGTACGTTCAATTATAACCAGTGCTGAAGCCCTTAATCTCGCGAAAAATTAAATTTGCTTACAAAAAGAAAGAGAAAGAATTTACATAACTCGATTTCTCTCTGATTCAAGAAAATATTTTACTAGTCCAGGTAGAATTCTAAATTTGTATCTATATTGATGAAATACAAAATATGCGAGATATCATAGTGTTTACTCATCCTAGAGTCTCTAGTTATTTATCCATCTTATATAGCTGATTTCTTATATCTATGTAACTTTCATTATGACTGCTGAACCATTTTTTGTTCTGTCACACAATGTGAAGCATTTTGATTGAAAACTTTTCAAGTGAGGTATTATTTTTTCATGCCTCCTCCTACGCTACCATCACTGGTTATATTTCGTTATATTTTAAGCGTAGTTTTTCATACTTTCGTGTATACAGAGATACATCGATAGCGACGGAGCAGGCGATACATTGGCAAGTCGTGCGACTTTACCACCGGCTCGATCGAGTTGCGACCTCGCGAGGTTCTCCCTCTTCTCCTCACGCCAATCATCCACCGTCATCTCTCACCGACATTCATCCTTCACCCAAAATCGTTGACGCAACTACGACTCATGACGATGACTATTATCATCGTCGTCATCATCTCGCCCATTATTGTCCTGCAGCCTCTACGCATAAATCAACGCTCTCTTTTCTGATGTCGGCAGGCACGCGCGACCTCTCCGCTCCCCGCACCGGCCGCGACCCTGAACTCGAATTCGATTCCCGTAACCGCGCTTCCCAACTACCACCCCTTACCGACCCTTTGCTACCCCCCGACGACGAGGACACCGTCTACGACAGCCGTGGTCAACGCACACGCCGCAGGCTGCTGGGAGACGATTTCGCAGAGGATGTAGCGGCGACGACGCGCCGTTTTCGAGCCCGGGTGGCGGCGATGGGACTCGAAGACGAGCTCGAGGCCTCGACCGCCGCAAGTCAGTCCAGGAGGAGTGCCGCTGATCTCCTAGAGAGCGCGGTGACTGCGCGGAAAGGCGCCAAAACAGCGATTGAAGAAGTTGAGAGCGGCTTCAAGAGACGCTCAAGACTGTTCGACGAGATGGAGCGCGCAGACGAAAGCAAGCCCGCGTTCAGTAGATGGTCTAAACTGATCAACGAAGACGACGAACTGGTACCGACCAGTGCCGCCGCCAGTAGGGCTATGCAGACGAAGGCGCGTCTTCATGACCTCGAGTCGGAGATGGAGCAGCTCGCCGACAGGCAAGCCAAGAGGGAACGCAGAGCAGCCGCTCTCAGGGCGTTGGTGAACGAGAGCGCGGCCGTGGCCGACGACGTCGTTCAGCAGTCAACGATCAGCAGCAAGAAAGTATCGATGCGCAGCGTGCAGGGCACCGAGCGCGCGGAGAAGCACGTCAACTTCTAGACGACGGGAGAATCACACGAGAGATCCCTGTCTCGCCTCTCTGATCATTTTCACGACGGTGTCTTACAGCCAATGCGTTGCCGTCGCGTTTGGAGACTGAAGGCGACTGGGTCCGGGTGCAGTCGTGTTTCAGTGTCGTTCAATGATAACCCCTTGTTAAAACACAAAAGACAGTCATGAGATTTTTTCAAAATGAAATGCAAGAGACCGAAGTTTTCTCGTTTTTCAAAGCCAAAACACAAAAAACTAATCACGAGTTTACTCGGTTTCATTACTCATTACGTGATATGTGCCGCCCCTCCCAATTCTTACATATCACAGGAGAAAACTTGTGACCGGTTTTTTGAGCTTTAAAAAACGAGAAATCTCTGATCGCTCTTTTTTATGTACTGACGACGAATTCGAGGTAATCGATGAAATCAGTTCAGTCTGCAATCGCGGCCTGCAATATAATATCGCAATATGATATGATAATCGTGAGCCGACGTTGTAAGACACTGTCGTACCTCGATATTGTATGTCGATATTGTCTGTAGATTTTTTTTCGATATATCACGCGGCAACTGTGCGTTTCTGGCAGTCGCACAATCACATTACCGCTGATTTGTCGTCGCGAAAGGAACACACGTCGACTCAGTTAATGAATAGCACTGTGTTAATCTGATAATTTATCTCGCGTATTTACAATGTGACGTGTGTATGTTCGTTTCGCGTGATTCTACAAATACGAATGTATCAGTATGTTAATGCGAGGCGCATCATTCGGAAGTGCATTCCATAGACTCTGAATTTCCGACTGCTGAAAGTTGGATTACTCTCCATTATTCTACTTTTTCAACTGCACAATTAAATTCTATAAATTTTCTTTCAATTTGAATCAGTTTCAATTGACGGCGAGTCGATTTGGTCGCACGACATTGCTTCAACTACATTGCTCAAGACAGAATGTACTTTCGAGCAATACACCTCGCATTGTGATATAATTTTTTTTGCTTTTCCGCTCCGCGAATGTAATTCGTGGGAGCTTAAGTGTTGATTGTTCCTAATGAACGAGAGTTACGTTCAGACGCATCGAAAACATTGTCGCGTGAAATTATTAACGCAATGTTAAATTAAGGAAACACAAAAATCGCGTTCTGTCGCATCTACCCCGACAATATTACTATTTTTATTTCAGAGAATTATCTTTTACTATTCGGGAACAAATTCTGTAATGCGCTATCAAGCTGTCACAGGTTTTCGAGAGAAGGCCCGAATTCGCAAAACTTTTGCCAAATTCATATGTCTGTCTACATGTCTGTCTACATGTATTCCTCCTTTCTTATATATGAATAAATCTTGTTTGAAATTTCTCTTTTTGGAATATACTGGTATGTATCGTGTGACGTTACGTATTACCCTGGATTGCCCTGCATTATCCTCAATCGTTGTGTATCTTTATGTTTTCCTGACATTTTCCGTATGTAACAAGAATTCCTATTAGTCAAAGATAAGAATTAATTTTACAGCGCGAATAAAATTGACAAGTATGAATCCCATTTCTTATCGTTGACTCAAAGATGCAGCCAAGATAGACGCAGGATTAATATTCGCAGTTCAACAGTATAACAATCTTAACGCGACCCTACTAACATTTTAGGCTCTCGCAACCTGTCGGGAAATCGCGACGATTCCTACGAAGACCTGGACATCCTATTAGACGGGCGCGGTCGACCAGTTCAAGAGAATCCCTACGAGGACGATTTCGTGATGACTCACCGGCGGTTCAAGGAACGCGCGGCTGCCGCATTCGAGGAGGATATGGCGGAATTGAGACGCAAGAGGCGGGATATGCAGGTTCAATTAAACGAAATGATCGAAATCGAGTATAACCAAGTGGCGACAGACGTGTCATTTTATCGCGAGTGATGAATTTATGATGAGCTGAATGGTAAACGCGTTGCAGGATCGCATCTTCGACGTGATCGATCTGAACGCCGAGATCGAGAAGGCTAAGAACACGCTGGAGGCCGCGGAGATGGCGTTCCAACGGCACGCGACTAAGTTCGACAATCAGGATGACGACGAGCAGACGATGTCGTTAGCGCAGAAGTTCGACAAAACGCGTAAGATCACCAACGTGGAGTTGCCGGAGAAGCCGAAGACCAATCCTATCGCGGCTAAGTGGATCAAGATGCCGATTCGCGAGAAACCGGAAGCGGTTGAATCAGCGCAGACCGGAAGACAGCGCCGGATCAGCTCGCTCATCGACACCGGTGAGATCGCCGATCCATTGGAGTCGCTCGCAATGCAGCCGATGAAACGGAGATTCTTAAAGAGGAAGAAGAGCGTCTCGTTTTAAGAGCCGTCGCCGCGGTGGCGTCGTGGCGAGAAAAAGCACACAGTCGCCATGCGCGTAACATCGCGAAGATATATTTTCTAATGATTATAATCGCGTCACCTTGTATTTGCGTCAACTAATCGAAGTGTCGTTTAGTCGCATTTCATGTTCTCTCTCTCTATACACACGATTATATACACAAGATGTTTCAACGTTATCTTCTTGAAACTATATTCAGCGAAAGAGTATCTCGTTAATGTCCGTAACATATATCTTAATAGGAATGAATTGCTATGTATTTAATTATCAAGTACTGAATAAAATCAGGGAAGATAATTGGAGGATTCGCGACAACAGGTAAAAATCTACATTCTCTAACTTTCCCTAAAAGTTTTCGCTCAAGTAAAATTGATTATCGAACATTGAAAGTATATTTTATCATATATGATAACGTGGTAGGTGCGCAGAAGCGATTCTTGACGCTGAAAATATTGGTGTATTTTACAAGGCGGGTCACCAACAACAAACATACATATTATGCCGAATGAATATACAAATATGCAATGCGTATCGTTATACCTGACGAAAAAAATGAAGGAGAACGGTAATGCGGCCTATAACGAAGCGGTGAGTTCACAGAATCTTCTGATACTTCAAGCTGTAGTAGGCGCGAGTATGGTAGCTGTAGTGTCTGGACGTGAGTCTCATGTTGGTGATGTACTTCATGTCGGCCGAACGCTTAAAGCTCCTGTCCTCGTTCTTCTGATCGTAGGTCCTTATGGCCCTCTCCGCCCACTCCTGAGCCCTAGGCGGCTCGCGGTATATGCCCTTCTGCCTTTGGTTGAGGTAGTCGATCACGTCGTTATAGTAATTCTGCCTGTTAGATTGAGCAAAGATTATTTACTGATCAGGTCTTGAGAGTCAGTTATTTAATCGCATAGCGCTCTTTTGTAATTACTCGGTTCTAATTCATTGAGTTCTGACTATTCGTTTATTACGAGCTCACCTGTAGTCATAAAGATATGCATAGTTGAGGAACAGCGGTCGAACCCAGTGATGGTTGTAATGGGGAGGCTCGATCTTCTCCAATTTTAAAGCCGGTTTCTCAGGAGCGGCTCCTTCGGCGGGTGCACCCTCTGCCGCACCCTCGACAGCTGCTTCGGGTGTGGGCTCTTCGAGATCCCACGGCGCAGATTCATCATTCCACATGGTGGTTTCGATACGTACTCACCTCGATTTAGAGCCTATAAACGAGTCACGCTATGAAATAATGTTTAGCAAGTAATTAAGACTCCTGACTACTCGCCGCGGAATTCTCGATTAATGATGTTGGAAGCGAGGAAATGCATGTCCAAAATTCCTGCAAAGTACGTCGAAAATGACACACCAAACATTTTCCTTTCGCACTAATAATCAATAAAGTTGCATGTGACATTTTTTTAATATATCTTTTTATTTTGACGTACCTTGCAGGAATTTTGGGCATGCATTTTCTCGCTTCTGTCGTCATAAATCAAGATAGTCACGATGAGTAGCCAGGAGAAATCATTCTCTCATCAATTTGTCTCTCTTCGTGACGCCTGTCAGTTTATAATTTCAACATCAAACACTTTACTTATGCCGTTTTGCAAGTATCGTGTTCCACGAGTGCATACGAACCCAATCGAACGTTTCGGTTAATTTAATTTTCAATGGGATATAATTAGCCGATTCGTGACGTATATATATCGCGTGAAGAAACAGGTCATCAACAAACCGCTTGGCTGAGGTATCAACTGGTATTTGTGGCGAAACTAAATGCAGTGACAATCTCCAAACGCTCCGACGTCCTTAGCTGACCCTAAGTTTGCGCGCCTGAGCGAGTAATTAGTCTGAATAACTTAGCAACTTTCGTCTGTAGCTAATATATCGTTAGTATCGTCTGTAGCATCTTTTAAGTTACAATTTCTTCATTAGCTAAAAAAATGAAACAAATAATAATTTCCGGAACATGCTAAGAGAAACATCGCTATTTTTATGACACCTCTTGCATATAACATTGTAATTTTGTAAATTTACAATTTTGTAAGTCAGGTAAAGGTCTTTACAATGCGTTACAGTGTTAGTTTCTTTTTCAAGTGACCCACAGAATTTCCAAGATGTAATTTCTTTTTACGCGAAAAATATCTTCTGTACCGCACGCGCAGTTCAACTTCGAAAGTGCGATCCAAGTTGCCGGAATCTTCAAATTCAGTCACGGTGGGAGATTTTACAAGAATGACAGGAACCGAGGATATCGTTCCACCCTCGCTGATGCATCCGAACAATCGTTCACGACTTCGACAACCTATGATTCGATACCTGCGACACGATACCTGCTCTTCGATGCGCTCGCACGTACTGCGAACAAAAGCTACCCTTCTGCGCGCCGCGGACTCGCCACTCCCGCGTTGCGTTGTTTCGCTTTTATTTTAGCACGCAACACCTGCCGTCCCCCGCACGAGACTGCTCATCCCTTCAAAGGTGCGTGCCCCTCGCTCGCAAGGAGGTGGCAATTTGGCACGTGATCAGCAGTAATCATTGGCGCGCGGCTCCTCTCCTCCCGCATTACACGCACGTGCGTCGGTGATTCCAACGCGTGCATGATACGCAGTGATGGATCATCCGTTTAGTATTCTCAGAGACTGACGCGACTCTAAAATGAACCAGCAAATTAGGAACAATCAACGATGTTATGCCAATAAACAGAAACAGCAACATTGCATTAGTGTTATAATTTCTCACTCAGTGATGTAACTTATATGCATTTTATATTGCATTTGCATTGTTGAATGGAAAACTATAATATTAATGTAATATTAATGTAATATTGTTACTAGTTAATTATTATTGTGATCATAAAAATTATCATAAATTAACATATATAATTATCATAACATTATCTTCCATTATCATAGATATCGTTATTATTATGATAATATTATCATAATGATTTTAATATACTCCTCATGAGAAAATTATATATGCAATATAAATTTGATATATATAATATTATGCCAATATATAAATGCTAGCTAAAAGTAACATTACATCAATTTTTTACTGTAACAATATGACTGTTACATATATGTTATATCTACTCTGTTGAATAAAACTATAACATTAATATAATGTTATTACTGGTAGATGTGTGAGATCGTAATAGTTATTTCATAAATAACATTGTTACCATGATAATATTATCATAATAATATTATGACAAAATTAAGTTTGTGACAAAATAAGAAACAATACAAATTGCTTGACTAGGGTTTGCATCATTTTCTGCTTCATAGTGAATGCAAATAAATTGCACACAAATATGTATGAACAGGATGTTTCACGATTTTTAGATGTGGAAGTGTCTCGATCCGCTACTGCATGCACGACATGTGTGCTTCAACGTTCGTCCTTGCGCTACTTCATGAACACATTGACATTGAAATGCAACTGTAACCTCTTGAAGGAGGGAAGGAGGGATAAATATCGATAGGTACTAGAATCAAAGATTCAAACTGTTATAATGACACAGTATAATCTTATAACAATATCATTGACATGATACCCTGATTTACTTACTATAAATCGCACGGGGTGTGATATTCGGACACATATGAACTTGAAATGTCTATTTGCAACTACGTGGGGCTGATTGTGTGCCAATTTTCAACGAAGGTGCTTCGAAAGCATGATAATCTTCGCACAACTTTAACGTCGATCGTCATTGCTGCAGACACTTTGTCGTTTTCAGAGAAGAAAACGCATTTCCTGTGAGCCAACTGTGTAACTTTTAACGATAATGTCGTTAACATTACGTTTTTATTGCACAGATGTAATACATGATAGAAAAACTGCGCAACTATACCATGTTAGTAATCGTTGTTATAAACAGTTAAAAAATCGGCTTGCTAGGAAATAATATAATTCTTCATATTTTTGCAGCTATTGCAAAACTAGATGCAAAGTATAATTTATAGATGCGTTTTGTTTGACTAATTTTTCGTGATTATGCATCTAAGCGTATCTCGAATATTTTATTAGCTAACAAATCAATAAACAATTGTGATTAAGTTTGTTTCGTAAGTTTCGTGCTGAAAGTATCATTCTATCTTTATCGCTCATTACATATCGAGGGAAGATAGAGGGTGCGTTCCGTTTCCACGCATAATGCGCATGAAGCGCAGCGTTAGAGTGGCAGAGATACGAGAGTGAGATAAAAAGAGAGAGAGAGCTCTCGGGTGAGGTTGTCGAACTTAGATTAGATTAGTTCTCGAACGCATAAACTGCATCAGCTCCGAGGTAGTGCAGTCTATGCGATCTCATGCGTTCGAGAACTAATCTAATCTAAGTTCGACAACCTCACCCGAGAGCTCTCTCTCTCTTTTTATCTCACTCTCGTATCTCTGCCACTCTAACGCTGCGTTTCATGCGCATCATGCGTGGAAACGGAACGCACCCAGAATAAAGGCCATCACACACAAAATTACATAGCGCATATGCATAGCATAAGATAGTATGGACCAATGAGCATCGAATATTAAGTATCAATCATCAATATGGCGACTTAATATTCAATGCTCATTGGTCCATATGATCTTATGCTATGCATATGCGTCTATGTAATTTTGTATGTGATGGCCCTAATGCACGAAACATGCGAGACGGACTTAGCCTATATCACTCGCATACTTCATGGCGAAAAACATGCATTAGCAACCTAACTTTTAAATTTAGTTAAAATCGTTAGCTACGATTATCTCTGAAAGTTTCCACGGAAATCGATATAGAAAAGTAAAACAAGAAAGGAAAATTAGTAAAATAGAAGTACTATTCTGCATAAAAAAAAAACAGATATAAAACAAAAAAAAACTTCAAACTAACAATCACAGCAGATGTTGAGTAGTAGTCGGCACTTGACAAATAAGCGGGAAAAATTAAAGAAACTGCCGGCAAAGGCATAAATTCACTCTGACGCAGAATGCCATCATGTTCTCGTCAGTAACGATGTATCAACGAATATTGTCGAGTAAAACAGCGCTTTGTCGATCTCATTTGTTAACCTGGTGCCGCATAACCAAGTTTTCCGATTCTTCTGCAGCAAAGGACAGCGACGTTACGTCGAACGCGAACGAATCGCAGAACGAATCCGCCACAAGCGATTACGAGGCGATACCTACAGGTGAGGATAATGTTGCTCGCCTGGTGAAAGAAGCCGCCACTTACAGTGACGCCAAGGATACCAGCTGGTCGACGAGTCCTTATCCCGCTGGTGTTCCACTCTCTATAGAAGCCGAAAAAGTCGCGACACCAAAAATTGACCCTTTGGACACCTGTGTCATATTGTTTCCTGGACAAGGCATCCTCAAGGTCGGCTGGGTGAAAAACTACCTGCGTTTTCCACAAGCCAAAGAATTATTTGAGATAGCCAATGAGATTCTTAACTACAATCTGCTGGACTTATGCTTAAAAGGTCCTCAAAATAAATTGGATGAAACTCGCTTCAATCAGCCAGCCACGGTAGTGTTTTCATTAGCTGCACTGGAGAAACTGCGTGAGGAAAGACCTCGGGTGTTTGAGACTTGCAAAACTGCCGTTGGCTACAGCATAGGTGAACTGACTTCTTTGATCTTCTCAGGCGTATTGTCCTTTGAGGATGGCCTCAGGTTAGTCTCTGTAAGAGGTGCCGCAATGGAGTACGCTTCTAGTAAAACACCTCAGGGAATGCTGTCAGTCTTTTGTACTGCAGAGGCTAAACTATACCAGGCCTGTGAAGATGCGAAGAAGTGGGCACTGGATATAGGTATAGACAATCCAACTTGTCAGTAAGTATTTAACATATATTTCTCACAATTGTTCTATTCTGTAAATTCTGTATAACTTATAAAGTTCACCTGATTAAAGATGAGATTTTTATATGATACTAATTTTTATACAACCCAAACAACATAAATATTTCAGATATATTTTAGGAATATTTAAAAAACATTTAAAGCAAGTAGGATATCTTTCAGACATCTTTAATTCTTTAGATGTCCTTTAGGTATTTATGCTGTATGGGTACTGATACTGAATCTTGAAACAACTGATATTGATTTTTCATATAACTTTTCATATAATTTATTGATGCTTGAACCTACAATAGATGCAGTAAGCCTTTAGCGTTATGTTCTAAGTCTAAAGTCTGGTGCAATTTCCAGTTAAAAACTTTTCCCATTGCTACCTGAAATCATAATCTCTAAGTGAGTTGGCCAGATTCCAACTGTTAAAGTTGTGCAAAAAAATGCATTTTGCCTGATATTATAGGCCTTAGAGTATAAGGCTAAATGCTTACTACATTTATTGAAGACTCAGAGTTATATAAGTCAGCATCAATGGCATTAATTGTTGTATTCAAAAAATTAATTTCTTTCACACAGAGTAGCAATTTATTTGTGCACACAATCGAAGATATTGGCTGGGAATATAGAGACCCTCGAATACATAGAAAAGAATGGAAAAAAATACGGTCTGAGAAACTTGACCAGGTTACCTGTGTCAGGAGCGTTCCACACGAAATTAATGGAACCTGCGCTCAAATCCTTCTGCAAGATGCTCAATACATTACAAATAGACGAACCTAGGTGTCAAATCTATTCCAATTACAAGGGATGTGCTTACAGCAATTCAAGATTGATTAAGCAGCATTTGCCAAAACAGATTATCTCGCCCGTTAAATGGGAGCAGATTATGCAGCGCGTATACAGTAGACCTCCAGGTACAGCCTTCCCGCGAACGTTTGACGTAGGATCGGACGGAAGGATGAGGACGATTTTAAAATTGATTAATACAAAAGCCTATAACCAATGCATAGTTGTCTGATGTTTATGCATATATTTTTTAATAATACAAGAAAGAACAGTACATTTGATAATAGTATAATTTTGTATATATACAGTGAAGTTAATTCTGTACCTAAAATGCGCAAAATAAAGATGATTACAGTTATACTGAAATTATTCCTTTAATTGAAAATGTATCTTCGCGTAAATTAAAAGGATGACCCCCCACGCTGTTGAATTCTACTTACAAAGTGCGTCAGACTTATTATCGAGTAGTATCACGACTTCGTTTTTTTATTTATTTAAATATATAAGGTGTATAAAAAAAGAGTACTGGTTGAAGGTACTGGGGCGAATTGTGTATTTCGAAACAAAGTGAAAATTACAAAAGTGAGCAAATTCACTAGGCATTGACCAATGAAGTTACAAATATTCTAGTACATTTGCTCACTTTTTTCATTTTCACTCCATTTTGGCTGCGTTCCAAAATTCTACTCGATGGGTAGAGTATATTTAATTGACCAATCACGATAAAGAAATTCTAGTTATTTTTGTTTTTATTGGTCAATTAAATGCTACTCTACCCGTCGAGTAGAGTTTTGGAACGTAGCTTTTGAGATATACAATCGACTCCCTGAGCCCGTATTAGACTATAGATTAGGATTGAGATTGAATTGAAATTTAGCCAATCAGAGCAAAATTCACTAAGCTCAAGTTTAGTGAACTTTTCTTTGATTGGCCAATTTTTAATTCAATCTCAATCTTATGCAGGATTCATACCGCGTCCGATGTCCGACGTACGATGTCCGATATCCAATAGAAGAACAGCTTTTTAGTATAGAATTCAATTCTCCATTGGAAAACTATTCTTTTATTGGATATCGGATGTCGTATGTACGTCGGACATCGGACGCAGTGTGAATCCTGCAAAAGGATGAATCTTCGCTACGAGCCGCCACTTTCTTTAACGAGTAAAATTGAAGTAATGATGGTTACAAACAACATCTATATTGAGCAATACCTTGCAGAAATAATGGGTTTAATATACTGCTGAGTGTGTTTCGTACTGTTCAACAAAAAATTTAAATATTTATGCAACTGTTGTGTCCTGCTGAACGTATCCAATGTCGATGTAAAAGCTGATATTCGAATATTTTTTAATTAAGATCTTGCGAATTAATATAAATTTAATAAAACACTTGAACATAGGTAAAATATTTTGTAATGTATTCTTGTCTCAGGATCCTTTCTCTCCCTCTCTCTGATTCTCGAAAATATATCGCATACGATATTTAGTAAAAAACTATAGTATACGTAATATGAACTATAGTTCTATTTTTTACGCGTTATATATTTCAACCTATTATATTCTATTTATATATTTATAATACTAATATCTTTTTATTAATATTTAATGTTACAATTTTTTATTTTGTGTATTATAAATGAACTTTATTATAGGCTATACACTTTTTCTGTGTGATATATGAACGCTTATTGTACCTTTGCTACACTAGTACAGAAAGTTTAAGTAAAAAGTACAATTTGTAGTTGTATACTGTAAATAAACCTGTTTATTTCCCGCATCTTTACGATTTAGAAGCTTACAATAAATTATAGGTGCGAGGCAATAAGGAAAAATGATAGAAATGAACGGCTATGATTTAGTTGATGTACCCAAAAAAATGTTCAATGAATTGTCAACATCGCGTATTATTAAAAGTTATCCGCAATTTATACTAATCGAACATGGTAAGATATAGAAATCAATTTCTGCATTTCTTCAGTTTTTACATATTGTCTTTTATTACAGAACAAAAAGCTCTTCTCGGATCTATTGAGATAAGCAGTATTAACTGGAATGGTTCTCTCAGATACTACGATAACACTTCAGATTTTAATAAAAAAAACGCTGCTGTAATAGAAGAAACATATGATGGTTGTGGAGATGCTACTTTCCTTACACAAGATAAATTCGTCGTCGTAGGGGATAAGGGTGCTGTAGAAATATTTCAAATTGTTCAGGCAACAGGTAAACCTCAGACACTAGAGCTTCAATCCTTGAATAGTGCTTGTTATCATGACGACAGTGTCTACACAGTATCTGCATTTTCTGATAGTAAAAGCATAGTCACAGGTGGATTAGATTGTTGGTAAGTTAATTTTGAGGTATTTTAAGTCCCACCATAAAGGCAAAGTATCATATTTATATTTGTTGCAGTATTAAAATTTGGGATGTGGAAAGTTTAATTGCGACACATTCGTATAGTTTTGCACATGTGAACTGTATCACTGGGACAGATGTAAAACCTATGTGTAATTCTGTATTTGCATCTACTTCTCTACATGGTGATGCATTAATGTGGGACATTAGGAAATCTGAACCAGCACACTGTATGTATTAGAACATTTAATTTATAAGTTTTCTTCATTTATTTCAACTTTCCAAGTTTGCTACAGGTATATTGAATTCTTTGATTTTTCTAGGTATTCTTGATAGAAAACAGAAGTGTTCTTCGATATCCTGGAATCCTGTTATGGATCAGTATCTTGCCATAGGTGAAGATTGTGGTGTGATTGCATTAATAGATATTAGACAACCAAATGAGCCAGTATTTGAGCTCACTGTGGACAATAGAAGTGTATGGAAGGTGTTATTTAATCCAATAAGGTATGGTTTTATTTGAAAAGTATGTTTTTACTTATTTCCATTGTAACTTTTGATATATTATGAATTCGTGACTACTTATGTTTCTTACTTTCTAGGAAAGATCTGTTAGCTTGCTGCTTTGATAACACGTCTGTAAAAGTATTACATGTTTCTAAAGATGTACAAGTGATAATGGAAGATAATGAGCACACTGACTTTGTACGAGGGTTAGCGTGGTATAAAGATGACTTATTCTCATGTGCTTTGGATGATAATGTAATTAAACGTACAGTATCATTTAACGACAATAAGTAGCACAAGTCGATATTCACACAGTAGTTATATTAACAAGACTTTCATGGATCTTCCTTTTTCTATTAATTTAAGATAATGTTAGGTTATCCAATAAATTTGTGCTATTTTTAATCCATATCTATGTTTTATATTTTTCTATTTTTTCAAAAACAATATAGAAAGACATCGAATTTTAGGAAAAAGAAAGAATACATTTAATAATTTATTTTTTTGAAAAAAAAACTAAATAAAATGACACGAATTTATGGGACGACTCAATACATCAATGAATTTGTAAGAGGAATTGTATTTAATTTCAAAATCTATTTGTATCTATCTTGACGATAATTGTTTTAATATACTTAATGTATGTTACTATATTTTTATCATGATTATATGTACTGAATTATTACATAAGACAAACATCTATTTTGTAATGTAAGATATTGTAATGGTGTTATATAACAATAATGTATGAGAATTGCACTTAAGAAGCAATAGGAATTCTTGGGAATCTTGAAAAAAAAAATCATATAACACCATTTATAAGTAATTAAAACAAGTCTTTCTTATTTATTCTTTTTTTGATCCTACAATGTGTGTACACATATAATGTATCGATTATCCAATAGGATAATGCAATTATAGGTTTATCCGATACTTTACTTACAAAATTACGTCGGTAAATTGTGTCAATGAGATGTGATATAATGTCAACAAAGTACTGCAAGTAAAAGCTTTTAGTCGCAAAACGTTTAAAGGAAGAAGTAGGAAACAATTTTGGATACAATATATATGGTATAAAGATCGTTAATTAAAATTACAGTTAATTATAATGCTGAATCTACCGAAACAAATATACGGACTTATTCTTCGGTGCACAGAATAATGTAGTTTTTTATGTACTTGGCATCATAATGCTACTGCGTTTCTTGTTTTCTCATATCGTATAACAACTGTGAGTTTACTTCACCCGAACACACGATAGATAACATTTGTTCATCGCAAATAAATCCTGAACATTTAAATTTCATAATTGTAATGCAATTCGTAAGACAGATCTGTATAACTGCATAAATAATTTCTTGTAAGTACATTAATATCAAACTTGTTACGAATACAACATACACGCGTATAACGTGAAATTCGTCGGAAAAAAGACGGTAGAGTCACAATAAAGACGGCATATCCTTTGACACAGCAGACAGCATTTTCCTTTGCATTATTATTATTGTACCCCCATTGTATCATGCTTGTATTATGCATTATATTATCCGCACACACGCACGCACACACACTCATACTTAGGGATGGAAACCTTTATACCGGATGAAACTGTGCCATTGTATAGCTTTGATTGAAAATATCCCGATACTCTCTGCTTGATATGAACGTTCTCCCTATTTCCGCGTTTAACTACCAGTGCCTCTGATTAAATTCGCGATTACAAATCCTATAGCTATCATCACCCATGTAAAAACTTGAAAAGTAGCACGCATTAATAACATGATTATTGTTCATCCAATATATAGGAAAAGCAAATAATTAATATATCTAGTATGATTGACACATTGAATTGCACATTGAGGGCTTCGTACAGGTCAAGAGTGTCGGGTCACCAAACAATTTGCATTTGTGGCACCGAGTAATAACGAATGTTCATGTCGATGAGAATACATGTAATGTCTATGTCGCGTAGTCTCGTTTCGAGTACTATTCCGCGTGCACGTTTTATATTCATTGTATTACAGAAATTAAAATCGTTATGTACAATTCTCTTTATATATTGAAATATATAATTGTATTGCGTCTAATGTGTGCAACATGTAGCTCTCGCATCGACACTCACCATTCTTAATCACCTATGTAGCATAATTCATCATAATAATTCTTATGTAATCGTTTGCTTTTAACACGCCTATTCTTCCACCTTTCCACGTCTTGTTTTTCCCTGGTTATCGATTATGCTTAATTCCATGTTTGAGCACTTAATTCAGTTACAATCCGAATTCCTTGTCGTCGTCCTCCGGCCGTACATCTCCGTACATCCAAATGTTGCGATGATTATTCTTCGCCTCTTCTTCAGCCTTCTTGTATTCCTCGATCTGTAAACATATTACGCACATATATAAAACTGCGACAACCCAAACGGTATACATATTATCATTCTACCGTTTACTATCCTAGATAATAAAACTTGTTACAGCAATCTGATGATAAAATAGACTGACCAATTTCGTCAGCCTCCTGTCCCGATGCTTCTGAACATGCACAAATCCATCAGAAATCAGTCCCTTTCCGATATCGTAGTTTGTGTTGGCATGTGCCAGCGTAACAGCAGTCACATTATTACTCAGTTTGTATTCTACATTCAGAAGCAGAATTTCGTCCAATACATCTTCCTTGAATGCCTTTACCGCCGCCCTCTTGTCGTCGGTCTATAAGAATAATGATATGTGAACTAGAAACGTCTTTCGAAAAGTGGATCGTGCAAGGATTGTCATTACTTACGTCGCTCGGAAGTGTCACGCACGCGAGCCCATACTCGTGGGCATACGGTTTGTCGGTCGCGAAGCGCGCGGGCAAATCGGCGACTCGCGTAACGTGGACGGTTTCCCTATTACCGTAATCGATGTAGAACACGCTAACGTTAGTGCCGGAAACCTTTTCTGTTTTCACGCGATACCACTGATCATCGCCTGTGAATCTCGCGACCGCCAAATCGCCTCTAGTCGGCTTATAACCGCCAATAAGCGGCGGATTGGCCGCCAGTTCTTGGCGCAGCTGCAGCATTAAGTTTTCCAGCATGCTCCCTTGATCGACGCTCTGAGCATAGAAGTGAAGATCGTCAGTAACTTCGGAAATCACTACCTTCTGATAGTCGATCTTCCGCTCCTGTCCTTCCTTCTCGTCCACGATCTTGTCGCTCTCGACCGGCGCTTCCACGCGGTTCTTCCAAATCTGTAACGCGAAATTATACATTGTGAATTTATACAGTGATATGCGTTATTTGATAAATATGCAGCGTGTATATTATGTCTTACATTCAGCATCTTCGTTTTCGCGCGTTCCTCCGCGGCTTTAAGGGTCCTCGTAAGCTCGCCAGAATCTTGGAAATTTACCACTTCGGCGAGACCTTCCTCAACCAGAGCAACGGACATATTGATGTCGTTCACAGTTAACCAACCGATGAAACCGCTCAATTTCGTTTCTGTGTTCTCGATCTTAATCTCTACGTCCCGTTGGAAGCAGTGCTCCTTAGTGAAGGCTAGAGCTTTCTCGCCATATTCGTCGGCCTTCACTACCCCGCCGCCAGGCAATGTTCTCTGACAGCGCGGAGTTCTTATTCCAGCCAACACAAACGTGATAACATAGTCTTCCTTTGGAAGAAAGAGTTTCAGACGCGAGCCGCTCGTTACAAACTCCACGACAGCTCTGATTCCCTGTGCACGCTTGAGAGATGTCAAGAACGCCTTCGCCTTCGAGGGATCGTTCGAGAGATCCACTATTCTGTGAACTGGAATGTCCTTCTTTGCATGCAGCCCGTGTTGCGACTTTTCCGCTTTACTCTCAGCGACTTGCAGGAGATTATAATGCGAAGAACGCTGGTCATCGTTTTGTCTGTACTTGATCACTCGCGCCAGGCCTCGTGCAACTAATGCCTCTGCGATATTCCTATCGGCGTGAAAGTAGAATGAAAAATGATTAATTTACAGCTTTTGATCCTACTGCTGCGAAACTAAGAATCTTGATAGTAGACAAGAATCTAGTCTTGATAAAAATCTGAAGAATTTCGCGGAGACTGAAGTACTTACGTTTTACCGCAGGTAACCGTGCAACACAATTTCTCTGGGAAATTGTCTCTAGCCGGCTGAGTATAATCAACCACCACTTTTACGTTCTTCCTGATGAATTTCTCGCGCAAGAACTCTCGCGCTTCTAACATCCACGGTATATCGTAGAGAGGTCTGAAGTCTTTCGGTCGAGCAGTATTATTGCTGTCCTCGATATTTTTCTTCTCTCGAGAGGGAGGTCGAATACTGCTCAGAAATACCTTCTTGTTGTCGCCATTTTGCGTCCGGATAATGAGCGCATCTGCGTTAATAATCTCGACGACGGTACCGGTAAATTCGATCTGTGGACCAGATGGTTTGTAGTCTTTCCATAAACGCAAACGTGCTTCCTTCGCGGCTTTCTCAGCCAGATACAATTTCTCTGCGCCGGATCTGCTGTTAACAATTGACCAATCCTGGCATTTGGCAAAACCCTCGCTCAACAGGATTTCAGCGATGTTTCCTAATACAGAAAATGTGAGATTTAGTACATTCATGTGTAAACTTAATAAGTTTTTTCCTAAAGAGCTTCTTGAACTGACTTACAATAGTGCAATAAGTTAAAGTAAAATAAACAGAATGTTTAATGTGTAACATTATTCATAATAAAACCTTAAAAACTGATTAATTGCATCTAGAACTAAACACATAATGAATATCATTACGGTGACATCCTGTATTTTTTTTTTATTTTAACTTATTGTACCAGTATATTAGTTCAAAAAATTCTTCAAAAAGAAATAAGATTTTGAATATATGCGATGCGTCATTCGGTGAATAGTGATATTCGCTTATCAAATTTGTTTACTATGACATCGACTCACCCTTGGGATGAATAATGCTGCCGATGAAATTGTTATTGTTGACCGACTCCAGCACTATCTCGACGTCCCTATGTAAGAGTCGCGATTCCACGAAATATCTGGCTTCGTCCGCATAAGGATCGCCTACAGAATTCTCACGGCGTCCATTCGGCCAGCCTGGGCAGCGAACACCCGAAATCATTAATGTTATGTTGTAAAAATCAGGCAAGAGGAAAGCCTTGACAGTAGAACCATCGAAGACGAACTCGATTACAGCTTTGATCGGTTTCTTGCCAAACTTCTCGACCAATTTCCGAGGATCATCGACAGTCCACTTGATATCTCTTATATGCTCGGAAGCTGGTGAATCAGCCCATTTCCCTTTCTTCGCGGCTTTTGCCATGTTCTCCAATTCGATCAACCGCGTCTGCTCTGCAGTAGGATTACGATTATCTTTTTTTACAGTCACCAGACCTTCAGACACTAAAGTCTCGATCACGTTCTCGCCATTCCTGTCTGCAAGATGATGATATATGTTGAATGTGTAAAATTTTTCATGATTTTTTCAACAAACAATAAGTACCTTTTCCTAGCCAGACAGTGCCATACGTCCTGGCTGTGTTAACAGACTTCTCAGTGGCAAAGGTGACATCTTGACCAATGAGTTTTCTGCGTAAGAATTCTCTGGCTTCCCATGCGTACAGTTCATCTTTTGTCTCATCCGTGCTACAAATACAATTTATTTTATCTCATATATTAAAGATTATGTTTTAACAAAACTGTAAATTATTTACAAAATTAAATAGTTATTATTAAAATTTTAAAGGCAATCAGAAGAAGATCACAAGTAACAATATTGTAATATAAAATATTGGTATTAAAGTTATCAGGTTTACACACACCTGTCGTTTCCTTTCCAACGTTCCAATTTTGGAGCAGTGATATTGCACAGAGTGACTGTTATTTCAGGTGGAGGACCTCCCATAGGCTGTCCACGGATAACAACAGTGTCTCCAGATGTCACCTTCAAAATAAAAATTTCACATTGTACCTCACTGTATCCAATGCTGTGCGACATCTCAAATCAAGATATTTATTACGCAGTTGCTAATACTTTTCATACAACTTTCCTTATCTCTAACGAGCTTTTGCAAAAGGTGATCAACGAGTGGATACTGCAAGTAGGAAAGTCGCCACGAAGAAATTACGTAAATACGTTTGCATTTTTGTCGATATAACGAACATGTAGCGCGACCATTCGCGAGCACATGGAGGATCGTCGTAATGACGAAACCGCAGTCCGTAACCATATGTTCTCCAGCCTGCTTCCTGCCAGCTGGGTGAGCAGCGAGGAATCAACATCGAATCCACACGGTGCTAATTAAACGACGTCCACGGGAATCGCTAATGAGTGTGTCGCGCGGTCGAGTCGCGTGATTCTCATTCGTAACTCGAGCGGCATCAAATCCTTACCTGTTTCACCACTCCATTTCTCAATTTCACTGGTGCCTGATTTGCGCTCATGGTGCTCACGGTACGATAACTGGTCGTGAATCGTCAGACGTATGAATCGCGGTTACGACGGTATATGCGCGCCCGTTTGTACGACCCGCACACGGTTCTCGGATCGGTTCGTGCCGGCGCTCGAACTTGGTTGAATTAGAAATGCCTCGTGTGTGTATTAATCGCGTGGCGGAACTCAGGAGTAAGTTGACATGTTGGTTGTATGCGGTACACGACGGGAGAGAGGCACCGCACGCACGCACGCTTTCCACGTATCGATAGAGTGGCCGGCACGAGCGCGATCTACACAGAGAACATCGTCCGAATTTCGTTTGATTTGGTGGTGATGTGGCAACACGCGACACGACGCCACGCGCCACGGTGTCGCACTCTATGCGCTCCGGTTTCGCCTGCGCGATGCGCGGATAAAAGGGGTGCCGTAAGAACAAACTGCAGAGGGTCAAAGGTCTGCGTCTTTAATGCGGTTGCATTTTTCACACTTGCGAATATTGTTCTTACCTTTTTCTCAGATATATACACATCCATGTTCTCTCTTTCTGTAATCATGATGTCATTTTACTCGAAAACAAAGTATAGGAAAAAGAATGTACAACCAAAAGGAGCAGTTAATTACTAAGGTTGATCATAAATCTTTTTTTCTTTATTGTGTGAACTTATAAAAAATAAATACTTACATACCTTTAATTAGAAAATGTTCCCTTTTTACGAGAAAAAAAGTTCCCTTTTTCACGTTAGAGAACATTTCACGGGATTTGGATTTCTTTCTTGCTCTTTTATTTGCATATCTTGCATTAACTGCAATAGATTTATACGAGGACTGAAGGGGAAGAAAGTAATAAACTGCATAAAATGCAATAATTGTAACTATAGTGAGCAGACTTGTACAACAATGCTTATTTCATCTAACTGCACTCTTCTGACTTTTATCTTTTTTACTCTAATGAGGTAATTATAGAGATAATTTTATTATGATAACAATAAAGATTATACACAATAAAACATTTAGTGTTTTATTATTTTTTAGAAATTTTTATTCTATAACAAATTGTGCTAAATAACAATTATTCTAAATATATTAGGAAAGAGGGTCAAGAGACCCAAAGTCACTGAAAATATTTAATTTTTATTAATCCACTAAAATCACCATATTTCAAATTAATTGCTGTATGTTCTGCAAGTATAAACTATTTCTTTATGGATAAAAAATCAGCAAGTATATCTGACTAAAAAGATAGTTTGAAGAGAAACCAGACATTATGGAAAAGGTTTGGAAAAGAGGAAAATTAGAAAAGATTAATAAACTAAGAGGACAAGTTAAAAGTCATACAAACCAAACACAGAATAATAATACTAATACATATTCTTATGCTGTCAATTGTATCAAAGATCTTTTTTAAATGACATTTTTTTAGAAATTTGAAGTGAAATTAAGTTAGAAAACGAAATTTAATTGAATCTACTTGCACAATCATCTACGTTTGGTTGGTGTCTGTCTCCAAATTTTCTCCATCAACACAGTGTATTAATTTATAACGATATTTTATTGCGCGTAAAACTTACAATCTTATGTAAGAGATAATTTATGCAATGGAATGATGAAGTGAGAAATATTAAATTGTAAATACGCAAAAGTACAAAAAAACTGCAATGTTCGCGCTATAAAATGAATTCGAGAATGTGAAGGATACGAGAGAATGCATGTCCGATGAAGAATTCAAGCGACGAAATTCCTTGGTATGAAGGTCTTTGAAGGTACGTTAACTCGACATGCACGCTATTTGCATTCGCAATGTAACTAGAGAGATCATGTGTTAATCATTAATAGCTCGTGTGTCTCTAAGTAAGCAATATCCTGCGTGAGCGCGATGAGAACAGGCGGGAAGATCGAGTGAAAAACACAAATATTCACAAAACTAACTTAAAATTAAAAACAAAATACACCCGACGAATTTAATTACAGTCTTTGCTGTTTCTATCGTCTACGAAGTCTTTGGATTCGATAGAAGTTTTGTTACGGCGGCTCGTAAAATGCTTAATCTACTTCTTCCATCCTCGATACCTCCTCCGCGTCATCCTCTAACGGCGGTACTTCCGTGTCCATCTTCTCGTCTTCGGCGCTCGGCGCATCATCGTCATCGAAGCCCAGGCCAAGCTTGATCATTCTATATATCCTGGAAGCGTGCACCTGTGGGTCCTCGAGCGCAAAGCCGGACGAGAGCAGGGCGGTCTCGAACAGCAGCATTACCAAATCTTTAACAGACTTGTCGTGCTTATCCGCTTCCGCCTTCTGCCGCAGGTTCTCCATAATAGGATGGTCCGGATTGATTTCCAGGTGCTTCTTCGCGGCCATGTAACCCATGGTGGATGTATCGCGAAGTGCCTGCGCCTTCATGATCCTCTCCATGTTTGCCGTCCAGCCGTACTGCGAAGTGACGATGCAGCAAGGCGAATCGACCAACCTGTTGGACACCACCACCTTCTCGACCTTCTTGTCCAGGATGTCCTTCATGACCTTGCAGAGACTTTCGAACTTGGTTTTGTCCTCCTCTCGCTTCTTCTTCTCTTCCTCGTCCTCTGGAAGCTCAAGGCCTTCCTTCGTGACGGACACCAACTGCTTACCATCGAACTCCTTCAGTTGCTGCACGACGTATTCGTCGATCGGTTCGGTCATATATACGACCTCGAAACCGCGCTTCTTGACACGCTCAACGAACGAGCTGTTCGCTACCTGTTCCCTGCTCTCGCCGGTAATGTAATAGACGTGCTTTTGGTTTTCCTTCATTCTACCGACGTAGTCCTTGAGCGAGCACATCTCATCGCCGGACGCGGAGGTGTGGTAACGTAACAACTCCGACAACTTCTTCCTGTTCTGGCTGTCCTCGTGGATGCCGAGCTTCAGATTCTTGCTGAACTGCTCGTAGCATTTCTTATAGTTCTCCTTGTCTTCAGACAATTCTTCGAACAGCTCCAGGCACTTCTTCACAAGATTTTTCCTGATAACTTTCAAAATCTTGTTTTGTTGCAGCATCTCACGAGAGATGTTCAGGGGCAAATCTTCGCTGTCCACAACACCCTTGATGAAGTTCAGGTATTCTGGGATCAAGTCTTCGCAGTTGTCCATGATGAAGACACGTCGAACGTACAATTTAATATTGTTCTTCCTTTTCTTGTTCTCGAACAAATCGAAAGGCGCGCGACGAGGAATGAAGAGAAGGGCTCTAAATTCCAACTGACCTTCCACCGAGAAGTGTTTCACCGCTAAATGATCTTCCCAATCATTGGTTAGGCTCTTGTAGAATTCGCCATATTCCTCCTGAGTAATGTCGTCCGGATTCCTTGTCCAGATCGGCTTGGTCTTATTCAGCTCTTCATCCTCAGTATACTTTTCTTTGATCGTCTTCTTCTTCTTTTTCTTTTCATCCTTGGGTTTGTCCTCCTCCTCATCTTCACCGACATCCTCAATCTTGGGCTTTTCATCTTCAGTCTCCTCCTCCTTCGCTGGCTCTTCCTCCTCGTCCTCGCTCAATTCCTTATCGCGCTCCTTCTCAACGACGAGCTTGATGGGATAGCCAATGAACTGCGAATGCTTCTTGACTATTTCCTTGATCTTTGACTCTTCCAGATATTCAGTTTGATCTTCTTTGATATGAAGAACGATTTTGGTGCCTCGTCCAATTGGCTCGCCATTGTCAGGACGTACTGTGAACGAACCACCAGCGGAAGACTCCCAAAGGTACTGCTCGTCGTCGTTGTGCTTCGAGATTACGATGACCTTATCAGCAACAAGATACGCTGAGTAGAAACCAACACCAAACTGTCCAATCATAGAAATATCAGCTCCAGCCTGCAGAGCCTCCATGAATGCTTTCGTACCAGACTTGGCGATGGTACCCAGGTTGTTTACAAGATCAGCCTTGGTCATGCCAATGCCACTATTAAAATAAAAAAAATTTTAATTAATTACAACTATTATATTAATATCTATTATTTAAGGTAAATATCTCAATAAACTAATAAGAAAGTAGTCAGTTTTATATTTTTATTAAGTATATGTACTTTTCCAAACATATTTTATTTATCAAATAATACAAACTCGAATTGAACAATCATTAATAATACAAATTGGCATATAGAATAATATCTTTCAACAAAATGTTTTAAAAGCTTTTTTTCAGAAATATTAAATATAAATTTATTAATGTTTTAATCATATTGGCACATTCATCTTATATGTAATTTTTATAGTAGATTATGATACTTACGAATCAAGAATTGTTAGAGTGCGATCGTTCTTGTTTGGGATGATCTTGATAAATAGTTCCTTGCATGTATCCAGCTTGGCTGGATCTGTGAGAGATTCATATCGGATCTTGTCCAATGCCTAGATAGTTCAACAAAAATATTACTGTATTATTAACTATATATTATATTTACTATATTATAATATAAAATATGACTAAAAAATATTTAAAAAAATGCAAAGAGAAATATAAAACTCTGATATAAAAACATATACATGTTACTCAGTAAACAACATGAGAAAAGAAAATATAAAAAATTGAAGAAAATATTTTCTTTGGATAATAAAGAATAAGTTATCATCCACACTTAAAAAATTAATAGCAAATCATGAACGCTAGTAAAAGAACGCTTTGTAAAAGAAATGTTTTAATTAATTTTATGTAACTTTCCTTAATTAATCCTTAAAAAACATTTAGCCAGTGAATAGATAGGTGACACAAATGCATATATACGCAAATATTTAATTAAATAAAACACGAAATCAGACAAACGCTATCATGTTACAAAAGTGAAATAACGGCCATGATAAGAACGGAGAGCGACAAAATACTCGTTTTTCATGAATACCTAGACCTACTTACATCAGATGCGTTAGAAATCAATTCTCGGATGAAGATTTCCTTGTTGGAGTAAAAAGTGTTGATGATCAAGCTCATCAACTGAGCGATCTCGGCCTGAAAGGCGAAGGTCTCCACCTCACCGGTTTCGGACATGCTCACGTCTTCGGGCATATTCTCAAAGTTGTATTATTTCACTAAATAAAAGCACAATCAAACACGAATTGCTCGCACGCTAAATTTGCGATTTGATCTCGCAATTGCAAACTTAAGAGACGTTCAAGAAAATCGCTCGGACGGCGGACGAACCACCTCTCGCGCTGTTACTTTGAGGATTAGGGTGGACGGGGCGCGACGATCGCTTTTATACCCCGCTAAAAATTCTGGAAGCTTCTCGAAAGGAAGCCCATCCGGTTTCTGGAACGTTCTATCAAGATCACTCTTCCGGATGGGTCAACACATCGAGGAACAGTCGTCGTCACAAATCTCTTTATGCAAAATTTCACGCGTTAATTAACAATGCGAGTCGCGGCCTCAATCGCCGAAAACACTTGCCTCATCGTGTCGACTTGAAACTTCGCTCACGCTACCAGCGTAGTCGTCGGAAGTCGCGCCATTTTCTGTGAATCTAGAACCATCGCGATGGTTCGCTAGGCGCCCTTTGAGTAAGTGGATGAGAATACGCTATGCTATATGGTATGCATGTGTATGTGTCATGTACATGACTCACTCTTAAATCTTATATCAGCATTTCGACTTTTTGTAATAAGTAGTTTGCCAAGGATGATTTTGCGCACGCTGTGGCCACTTGACGCGATACGAAATACAAGCTCGAACTCTTACAACATTCGTTCCTTTCTTCTTTTTGTTTTGCGGAGACAAAATCCATGTCCTTTCCTATAAAGTACAAATTCGGTTGTCATAGGTACGCAATAATGAGCCTTATGTTCGTTCACGAAAAAGTGTGCGTTTATACATGACAAAAAGTCCTTTCTCACTTACGATCCGCACACGGACCGTGTGAGAAATTAAAGTTACTTAAATAATGTCAATCTCAGAGAATTTGTTGCGTGCATAAGTGGAGACAATTAGGTCTATATATTTAGATTTATCAGACTCATTGCAATTTGTCTTCAAGGATATCTGTTAATGATTATTCAGGAATATTACTCGATTATTAATCTATTCTGAAAGAATATATTACGAATATATTCTGACTCGCTATTTTTTACTATATTTTTGTTTAATCGTAAGGTTGATTATCGTAGCACACTGAACTGCTCATTTCTCCAACGCAAGAAGCGACGATAGCTACATCGTACGTTTGTTATATATTTATACATGTGCTTCACGTTCCATTAATTATATAATGATTGTCTATTTTACTTTTAGAAATATGGATCCTGAATTCCTTGCGAGATTAATCCCTCAGAACAAGGAGCACGTGCGACCGGCCTGCAAAAAGTGCGGCTATGCCGGACACTTAACCTATCAGTGTCGCAATTTCATCAAAATTGATCCCAACAAAGAGATTGTTTTGGATGTAAGTAGTACGAGCTCAGACAGTGACGAGAACTATGTTACCCCATTGACGGAGTTGCGTGAGCGTGAACTGAAGGGGAAGTTAAAAGAGGCCAAGAGGAAACGAAAAGTGAAAAAGGAAGCTAAGAAAAAACGTAAGAAGCGTGATAAATCAGAAAGCAGCGATAGCAGTGAATCCGAGACATCCAGCGAGAAAGAGGAGGAGAAAAAGAAGAAACACAAGCATAAAAAGAAAAAGAAGAACTCAAAACATAAAAAACGTAAGAAGCACAGAAAGGACAGTTCGTCAGAGAATGACACAACATAAATCACAAACTTAGGAACTATATATAAACTCTGTGTCTTGTGAATGTATTGAGTGATATGTGATAAAAAATGTGGACGTGATTTTTGTACTATTTTTATATATTTTTATTAAGGAGAGATAATGAGAGAAATACTGACTCTTATTAATGTGTCCTGACGAAGTATCCCTGTCAGTGTTCTATCAATGTATCCTGTCAGTATCCTGTCAGTATCCTGTCAATGAAATATTTATTTCTATCAATATTGACTCTAGTTTGTGTTTATAAATATAAACTACAGTTTTCAAATATATAGTTATGCAGAACGTTATCATATTTCATATTCTTTTAATTTCCAGTAATTATTTATGAGATAAAGATTATTTTAAGAGGTGTATATATCTTGAGATGTCTCAATTCCACAATTTATTTCAGTTATTATTTTGATTGTAATTTTGATGAATCAAAGATAATTAAAGCTTGTTTTATTTCTCATTATATTTCATAAAACTATAATATCACTATAATGGTGAGAAGGTTACATAGTCAAGTGTTTAAGCTACTACTGGAATATATTGCATAATGTATTAGAAATTTCTAGATTCTTGATTATGAATTATTAAAAAAATGATTAATTGAAAAATAAATCATTGAAAGATGTCCATTTAATGCTTTACGAACTTTTAATATTTTTTAATTAATTGTATTATGCTAAATGTCTCAAAATGTCTATTCTATTCCTAGAAGAAAAATATATTCTTTATTTTGTTATATACATAATAATAATTATAGTCTATTTTTTTGAGCTACGCTTTTTTATATTTTATGCGTTCTTTTTGAATTTTTCGTTTCTACTTGGTGAGTAAAGTACATTTAATTGACCACACATGATAAAGAAATTCTAGTTATTTTTGTTTTTATTAGTCAATTAAATGCTACTCTACCCATTGAGTAGAGTTTTGGAACGCAGCCCTAAGTAGGTTACAGTGCACTGCGAAAGTACTTCGATGAGTTTGTGACGTCATGAATTTTGATGTCACTTCCTGCTGTGATTACTGCAGCTGTAGCCCTATTCTGTAACTCGTTATTGGAGTTAACGACAGTTTTTGTATACCGAGAAGCTGCGCGAATGATAACTAAACTGTCGTTAACTCCAATAACAAGTTACAGAATCCCAACACTGGAGAAATAAAGCAATGGCAGTTAAGCTAGCCACACGCACTTTCCGTAAAACGTAACGTAAGAATTGACCAATCATGTTGAAAATCGTCGAATCATAAGGTCGCCATTTTTATGAATACTCGATCGTAATTGGTCAATTCTTACGTTACGTCTTAAGCTCAAATCACACTAACGATTGGCGATAAATGATTGACGATTGAAGATTGGAACTTGACCAATTGGAACAAAGCAAGCCAAGGCTGAAGCTTGTTGATTCGTTAAAATCTAATCTTTAATTGTCAATCGTCAATCGCCAATCGCTAGTGTGATTTGGCCTTTACGATTACTGTTACGAAAAGTGTGTGTGGCTAGCTTAAGGTGGTGCGTTCCCATTTGCACCTCGACAGTGCTCGAAGTTAAACATAACGCTACAGATGCGTTCCCACTTAGCGTATCACGCGTCGCGTTGTCTTTCGCGGACCAATCAAATCGTCCAATTTTATTTGTCATAAAGTTAGGCAATTAAATGGGACTATTTGATTGGTCCGCGACGGACGATGCGATGCGTGATGCGCTAAGTGAGAACGCACCGTACTAGCAGTATACTTTCATGACGTCATAGCGTCAGTACTCGCAGTAAATAAAGGGTGCGTTCCTTTATTTACTGCGAGTACTGACACTATGACGTCATGAAAGTATACTGCTAGTAGCGTTCCGTTTTAACTTCGAGCACTGTCGAGGTGCTGCAAGGTGACAAATAGGAACGCACCATCTTACTGCCACTGCTTTACCTCTCCAGCTGCAGTAGCTGTAGCAGGAAGTGACATCAAAATTCATGACGTCACAAACTTGTCGAAGTGCTTTCGCAGTGCTGTAACCTATTTAGGCTGCGTTCCGATATTCGCTGCCAGTACTGAAAATCTATAGTGTACGCGACATGAACTGTACTGTTTCAGTATTGGTAGTGAATATCGGAACGCAGCCTTAGGAACGCTGTTGGTAGTACTGACAGTACTTGCAGTAAATAACGGAATGCAACCAATGGAAAGAAGCAGGAAGCAAAGAACATATAAGTTAGGTGCATCCAGCCATTGAAGTCTTGAAGTCTTGCAAAGAGCATATTATAGATCAGGCTTTACAGTTTCGTAAGACGAAGATTCTTATTCCTAAGGAAAGGAGTATACTATTCTCACGAAGGAAGAGTATTATCTTGTGTGAATAGTCAGCAGCAAAATGACGCGACACGCAAGGAATTGTACTGCGGGTGCAGTCTACACGTATCACGAAAAGAAGAAAGATGCGACAGCGTCAGGTTATGGTACGAATACCCAGCGCGTGGGCAAAGATTCCATCAAGGATTTTGATTGTTGCTGCTTGACGCTACAACCCTGCAGAAATCCGGTTATAACGTACGTATACAGTATATATTAGACGATTTTGTCACTTATTACGATTACGATTTTATTTCATAAGTAATTATTGGAAATTAAAAGAATATGAAATATGATAATGCTCTGAATAACTATATAGTTGTAGTTGTAGTTTATATTTACACTCATTATCAGGCGTTACAAAATCGATATGTATAAAATAGTTGATTAGTGTATGGAAATACACTAATCAAAACAGAGTATTTCCATCCAGCAAGCAATCCAGCATAAAACAAGTACTATGTGCCGCTGACTTAACTCATGTTCTCATTGCAGGAAACATGGCTATTTATTTGACAAAGAAGCAATACTAGAGTATATCCTGACCAAAAAGAGAGAATATGCAAGGAAACTAAAAGAATATGAGAAGCAGATGCAACAAGAAAAGGTAAACAATTTATATTTCACTAACCCAACCTAACCTAACCAAACATATACTAACGTATATGTTCAGATATCCAGTTTTTTTTAATTCAAATATTGCTTACAAAAATATAATGAATAGTACTACGAATACATATTTACCAAAAAATTATGCACAAAAAGAGAAAATAACATGATATGATTGATGTGATAGGATTGTCATTTGTCACTTTAAATTATTTTCTCCTCATTTATCTCTGAAGAAGTTAAATAAAGTTGTGCAATGTTATTGACATTGTTGTTTAATTTTGCAACAGGAGCAAACTGCTAAAGAAGAGTTGAAGGTATTACAGGATTACCTTAATGGTAGGCAAGACATTGCTAATCGTCTGAGTAGCTCCAACACAAGCGACAAAGCTTCAGTGTCTAATATGACAAATGGTAGAGACAAAGTATTACCGAGCTTTTGGATACCTTCCAAGACACCAGAAGCAAAGGAAGCCCCCTTACAAAAACCTGATGGCACTATTTATTGTCCAGTTAGTGGAAATCCATTGAAAATGAAGGAGTTAATTTCTATAAAATTCACAGAAGTTACTGATCCTGATGATAAGAGATCGCTTATTGTTAAACAAGCACGATACATGTGTCCCATCACACATGATGTTTTGGGTAATAACATTCCCTGTGCTGTGATAAAAACAAGGTAAGAGTGACTATTTTTGGAGATTATTTTTAAAGTTTGAATATTAAGTTAAAGAGGTTATATCGTGTTATTTAAATATTTTTTACAGTGGTGATGTGGTTACTATGGAATGTGTAGAGAAGTTAATAAAAAAGGATTGGATCAACCCTCTGGACAATTCCAAATTGAAGCCATCTGACATCATTCCTTTACAAAGGGTAATTATATTATATCATGATATTGCTTAAACAAGATTAGCATAAACAAGATTAGCATAAACAACTGAGAATATTTTCTGTTTATTGTGTTATAGGGAGGCACTGGTTACGCATCTGTCAACGACTCATTGGAAGGCAAACACGAAAGACCAGTACTGCAAGCGTGAAGAAGGCACATTGAATGTGCTGCTTTTATTGTACATAATTATTTCTTTTATAAGTGTAGTTTTTTTATAAATATAGTTAAGAATTAACGTTACGTAACACTTAACGTAACGTTTATTTTGTAAATATGAAGACTAACTCAAATTCATAATTCCTTACGTTGTCCTTTCTTAATGTTAATTCTTAACTAACTTCGATGGTATATTTATCTCTCTTTCTAGCCAACCTTCTTAATAAAATCGATTTGAACATTAATTATAGGCGTTGGTGGTAAAACAAGAGAAAAAGGATCCCAAAAGAATACAGAGAATGCAGTGGAAACTGCAGCAGAAATACATGATATACAATGGTATTTATTGATAAATTTCTATTATTCAAAATTCACGTAATCGCGATAATTGACGTCGATATTTTCATTTAACACATCTTGCATAATCAGAATGCATAGCAATGTTAATTCCCGCCTGACATTACAATATCGTATTCGTTTTACTAATGATTCAAAATATCACACTTCTATAAGGTTTTAATTCTATGAAAGCAGCGTAACCGGTATAAAATTTCTCAAGTCAAAGTTAGGGCACTGTCCACTATGGCTGCATTCCGAAATTCACTGCCAGTGCTAAAATTCAATAGTATACGTGACATGAACTATAGATTTTCAGTACTGGCAGTGAATTTCGGGACGCAGCCTATTTGTAGGAGGAAGAAGTTCTGTTCTTTTTTTCTCATCTAGTGTACACTTTTGGAACTTAAAAAGAAATAGATAAAGATAAATCTTGTTTAAAGAAAGAAGTTGGGAGAAAGGATATACTAGTACAAGTTAGAGCAGGGAGTGCAATGGAAGAGAACAGATCATGAATGAATGAGAAAAAAGCTGCAGCATACTTCATTTCTCAAAAGGTCTGTTCTTTTTAGTTAAACTATCTGAACTGGTACAATAAATTAGAGTGAGACAAATATATTTTGTTAATGCATACGTGCACCTAGTTTAGGCAGTTCAGCTAAGAGGAACAGACCTAATATATTTTTCTTACTCCTACTAGAATTTCTCTCACTGAAATATATACTACCTAAAACGCGCGCTGCCTTTTGAGTATTGCGGGATGAGAGAGAGGTTCCTTGTTTCTTCTCTTATCCTTGTCTGATTCATAGTATAGTCAAGAGTGGGGAGAATGTGATAGAATCAAAGTTAGAGATGATATGAAAAGCAGTGACCATTGAATGGCAATGACTTAAGCTTATGAACGAAAATTTGATATAAGAAAATATATATTTTTTTCATTTATTAGTATTCACTTATCGATTTATTATTAAGAAAAACAAAGCAAAGATGGTTCCTAATTCGGAGATTCAGCTTATGTTTAGAAATCAGCCGACTTAGCTTTTGGTTCAGACTGTACTAGACAAAGATAGAGCGCTGTTCTAGACCTACAAGCATGCTCTCTCTCATCCCGCAATACTCAAGAGGTAGCGCGCGTTCCAGGTAGTATATATTTCAGTGCTTCCAGCACGTCATCCTGAAAAATGGCGGCAGGATGCTGGCCAATCAGGAATCATCATTTGTTCTAACTCCGACTAGAGGCACTCTAGTCCGGTCACGTCGGTGGCGCTATCTCGGTCGAGGTATAGTTTTTTGAACGGAGCTCGTTGAGAACGCGCGCTCCGCCGGGTAAGCGGCAATCCGCGAGACGGCGTTTAACGATCGCTGTCACGTCCTCGCAGTCCGCGCGCTCGTTCGAAAAGACCGTTTCCGCGCGCGTGTTCCGTGCGTGCGGCTCGTGCGTGCGTGCGTTTTTGCGGTTTCCCCTGCGGTGGGCCAGCACGTCGAAATCGCCCATCGGTTGTCATGTGGATCTACGCAGCGCGCGAGACTAAGAGGGCATTGGAACGACGACGACGACAACGACAATAACGACGACGGAGAGGTAAGCGAGATTTCTCATGCGTTTTTGCGTCACCGGGAAATTCACCGGAACCTCCGGGTGGATCTCGGCCGTTTTCCACGTTTTCGGGACGAGCCACGATGGCACACACGGCCGATGATAAACACGCAAGTAGAACGTGTCGCGATCGTGTCGGTTTATCGGGAATAAAATAGTCGAGTCGGAGAAAATCTCCGCCATTTAGCTCCGAGAGATTCGATCGCTTCGCAGATTATAGACTTTCTATACACACACGAGATGACGGTAGAAATTCTCGAGTTCGAAAGAAAATGTCGAGAAAGAGACCTCTTGCTCTCTCGCGCCTCTTCGTGTTGTTTACGAAGTATCTCCATTGCATACCGAGAGAGAAAAAGACTTGAGGGTTTATCTGCGGGATAAAAACTTATTTCGCAGAAATAAACTTTATATCTCACAAGTAAATTTCCAAGCATCTCTTTTTCTCAGTATGCACTTGTCTCATACGATTTCGAAAGACTCGTTTCGACTTTTCCACGAATCGGCACCGTCGGGGTGGAGGGAAAGGGAACGATCCTCTGTCCGGCACAGTTGCACGTTTACCCGGGCTAAGAAAGCGCGGGAAGTCCAGCTTCCACGGAGATCTGCTCTCCGCACGCGGATCCTCGTTCGCGTAATGCGCAAGATCGAGCGAGGCACGCACGCAGCTCGCACGACGAGCTTCCGCGATCTGCGGCGTTCCACGGCGTGCTCCGCGCGTTCTACGAGCGCAGATACGATAATCGAATTTTTCGAGCCCGTTCTCCCGCGCCTCGAAGCCGCTTATCGTTCGTTCCAATTTGTGGCCCGTGTAATTGAGGCGGGCGGGTGAAACGAGCGAGTGGTTCAATGGCTGAAGGAACAGAAGGCGACATATCACAATATCACGTCGCGCACAGTTCGTAGACGATGATATAACGCGTCGCGCGTCGCGACGCGGCTCTTATCGTTGGCGCGCACACATGAAATGCATTTATACACACACACACACACGCAGGTACACATACCCGGTAGGTAACGTTATGTATCTGCGAAACGCATGCACATGCAACTGCATGCGCGCCTCCGTGTCGTTAGGTATGCATTCTGCACTGTGCCCGAGAAGGCCGGTCTAACCGAACCTTTCTCATCCCGGAAAAACAGCACCGACCGTGCTGAGTATCGTAACTTGGAATCTCTCTTTTTGATGATACTTTTTTTTGGATTCGTTCCACCACCTGCTGAACGCTCTGCTCTTACCGATGGAACAGTACTTTCCAATAGTGTTTTATCGCGATAGTATGCGTCGAAAAAGTATTGTGCAACTCGACAATCTATGTAGGTTTGTTTAATATCTTGTTTCTATTACAACCGATAAGGAATTCTCTTGAGAAGAAAACAAAGATACGGATATGTTTCTCTTGTGAAGTTTTCAAGTCACGATACTTCTCGACGCTTCTCGGTGACGTCGAACTGTATATGTGTTTACAACGAGGACATTTGTCCGCGTTATACAAACAAATGGATTGAATTTTCACGACAAATATCCCGGAAAATTTCAAGGCGATTAGATAAAATAATCAGGCTATTCGAAAGTTCATGCTGAAAAAAATATACTTGCCTGAAAGTTGACTTGTGCGATGCAAAGCTTACTTTTGCGAAATGAAGTTTATTTCTGTAAATAAATCTTATATCGCACAAATGAATTTTCAAGTATCTTTTGTCAATATATGGCTCTGTTGAGAGGCAATTTTTAAAAGGACTTCCGAAACAACCGAAGTGAATTTAATTCTGTGAATTAAATTCTCTTTAACGTAAGCTAATGAATAACAAGTCTGTTTTCATACGTATCATTTTATATTGTTTATCGATTTTCCACTTTTTTATATAGAGGGGAATTTTAGTATCTTCTTGTGATTTTGATTTACAAAGATAAACGACTAAAACTTTGAACAACACGACGAAACGGAGACACAGGTGTTTCAATGTGTGCTTGATCGCGAAACAATTTGTACACTTTTTATCATTTATGAAGAGAGTTACTACACTTCAAGTTGTCACAATTGAGAGCCGCTACTGATATGCATTCAACACGTTGTGTGTCGCATATTTTATCTTGCTTTATAAAAAATATAAAAATTACTTCAAAATAATATTAGAGACTTATTATTTGGAAATATATAATTTCTTCAAATTTATCGTCGCACCCGGTATTGCCACTTCGGCTTCTGTTATAACCGATTATTTCGTATGCACGATGCATAGCAGCAGTGGTTTTTGACTGTGACAACTTAAAGCACTGCAACTTACTTCAGTAAAAAGTGCAAAGCGCTCTGTGACCGAGTATACGTGCTATTGAGGAAGAATTGATCTTAACTTCGTAAGACAAATATTTATTGTTTTTCTTTTTCATCATTTTATTTATTATATTATTTATTATATTATTTTAAAACATTCCCTATGCACACACGCACGAGCTCAAGACGCAAAGACCAACGCGTCCGCTTCCCTCCGACAGCGCTTGTCCGTCATCGCGGAATATATAAGTGAAAAATTATGCCGTGCGTATCAGTCGTCTGTTGCATAATGGTTAAAAACGATGAGATCTGCAGGACTGAGCGGCGATATGATTACGTAACCGACGAGTCAGTTGAAAAGCTCGTGAAAATATAGTTTGCGCGAAGTTTCTCCCCCGTCTCTCTCCCCCCCTCTCTCTCTCTCTCTCTCCCTCTCTCTTTTCCGCATGCGTGCAGTACGAACAGTGATTTTATTTTCGAAGATGTGCAACTTATATACAAAACCATTATGCGATATTTCAATAAGAGTTCACGCCTTTTTCGGATAATAAGCGTCGCTCCGTCACTGCATCGTTCTCGATCTCTTCCTCATCTCTGTTTACTAACTCGACACGGCTTCTTAAAAAGATAATTAGCGTTATATACGTATTCTACGTCCATTACATCGACCGGTTACATAACGGAGATCCGAGAAACGGCTTGGAGAATATTATTCTTTCTATTACACGAGCGATATGGGTGTATGACCGGCCGGCCGGCGGTAGATTTCCGTGTTCTTTTATGCATCCGTACGCTTTGATCCTTTCTCGAGCACTCATGTTTTCTCGTGCCTTCGACTCTGTACCGATCGGAAAACGCGATCTACACGATCTAAGCTGCGCGATCAATTCTCCGCAGTCGACCAATTAGGCTTCAATGTGTCACGAGAGTTCAGTCAATTCTCACGTGTGCTTCACGTTTAAATTCGCGGATCCTGACTTTCGCCGCGTGTTATTCAATATCTTTGCAACTAATTCTCGAATTGCGAAAGTGCCTGGTTAAAGTCCGTTTAACTCTAAGTGGACTTTAATACTTTCGTAATTCCACACTGAAGCGCATTTCCCCCTTTTTCCGTTTGTGTTTGGAACCTCGTTTCTGACAGGATCAACACTAGTCGCGTCGAAATTTTGATTCTACTTTCTACTTTATTATTTCTCTCAACGTTTACTTTGATACTTTTATAAAAGCCTACATCAATATCTTTTTAATTTATTTAACCTACCAACTTTGCGGAGAGATCCTCTTTTAAATACTACAAGTGGTATTTTGTGCATTTTCTGCCAATTAGACTCATACTAATAGTTATATCAAACCTGAAACTTGTCTCGTGTGAGATACTCATTCAAATCTTCATTCAAAATTAGATCCAAGTTTTCAATTGAATTATAACGTGTGTGATTTTTATATTTGTAATCGCGATTTAATGAAAAGCTTTCATCTGATTCTGAATTCAAATCTTATATTAATAGTCGTTACTTAACCTTAATTTCGATTGCACTGCGGTGCAAAAATTTGCATCGATTTCTTCAAAAAGTTACTTTTTCGTAATACAATTAAATGTAAATCAATTCTTCACTCTTTTGTTATTTTCTTTTTGACTTGTATAGCATCATCGCCAGATTTCTAAAATATATTCAGATTTCTGATTCTCTTTTTATCTTATATAACAAAAATAAAAATAAAAATTTATTAATTTACAGAGTCGAGTTATAAGTTGGCAAAAATCGTTGGTGCAAATTTGCATCTGTGTGTCCTCGATGTTTTTCGTCAGATAAGATTTATCTCAGATATGAATCTAGAGTTAATTTTTTTTATTGAAATCGTAGAGTATATGCGACATCTTGTAATTGTGATTCAGCTGAAAAATTCGCATCTAACTCTAAGGCACATATTAATATAATAGTTATTACTTGCAACTCTCATCTCAAGTGAGACAATTTGAATTTAGAGTTAAATGAGAGTTTTTCAGTTGAATCATGAAAAAAGTGGTGAATATAAATCGTAAATATAAATGTCGTTGAATATAAATGTCATATATTATAATTATAATTTAACTGAGAAACTTGACTCTAAAAAAACTTAACGTAATTCTGAATAAAAATTTGAGTATCTCACATAAGAGGAGTTTCAAGTAACAACTATTAGTTAAAATCTATACCTAAATTCAAATCTGAATATTTTACCTGAAGCAAGTTTTAAATAATGGCTATTGGTACGGTCCTCAGAGGCGCTAAGTAGGATATCAATCTTTACATGTTAAACATTAAACAAACGCTGATTTTTCCGATTATACAGATTATACGTTATGAAATTCTGACTGATTATACGTTAGGAAATTCAGATAGAAAGTGGCGCTGAAATTTCGACTCGCGTAGCTTTTCATCTCTTAGAAAAATGTCGGCCCATCCGTCCTTAATTAAAAAGTCGGATACATCAAGAATGTGCCGTTTTAACACAAATGTCGGGACGCATTCTTTGCGCGCAGATCGGCCGATGTGTACTTTCACCGTACGACTTCTCCCGATATCGTTTCCGCACCTGAGAATGTACTGTCATGCGGTTTTTCCGCGCATTATCCCGGGAAGCAGATTACTTATTCAAGGTTGGCTGAAAGAAGCCATCGTCCACCGCGCTGGCAGCCTCGCAAGTGTAATCGATGATTCAGTTTTCCCAGCCGGCCGACCGGCTGGCAATCCCTCCTCGGCGGATTCGCGTTCTCGCGGCATCGCCGACGTCGTTACATAATGTTTGCGCGCCGCGGCCGCGACCTGGACGGATCCGATCGCTCCAATCGTGACCGACTGACAAAGAAATCGGGGCGAGTTTTTTAATTCATCGATGGATCCATCGCATGATGCGTAAATACAGCGAAAACTTGCATTTGCGCATCAAGTGATGGATCCATCGATGAATTAAAAAACTCGACCCGTATTATCGGAGCCGTGCCGGAAGCAAGTTTTTCGCGCGATACACATTACAGTCGTCTGAGTCGCAGTTTTAAGAAAATTTTTAATCTGAACTTTCTAACATCTGCATAGTCTGAGGGATCAGTATATATTTAATGCACGGTGAGGATATTGTAGTAAAAATTATAATACAATTAGAATACAATTAGATTACATACAATTAGAATATAATTAGAATACAATTAGAATACAATTTTAGTAGTCTAGGAATAGACTGGCACTATTACGAAAATTATAATAAAACATAGTAAAAATAATCGTAAACATTATAATTTTTACTACATTTATAGTAATTTTTACTATGTTCATAGTCACTTTTTGACTGTCTTATTATAATTTCCATCGTGCCAATCTATTCCTGGAGTATTAAAATTATATTGTAATTTTTATTACAATATTCTTTCTCTCTCTCTCTTTCTCTCTTTTCGAGTACACATGGAAATAGAAGTCCTACTTAAGTTATATCCTATAACGCCTCTAAATGGCAGAAAATGCACAAAATGCGACTTGTAGATTCTAAAGAAAGCCTCCTGGCAAAGTTAGTATGTCAAATAGAATCAAAAGAGGGTTGATAAGAGCTTCACAGTTTGAATGTAGGTGTTGAATAAAATACTGTGATCTCGAAGGAAGGTTCAAACTTATAATTCGGGTATTCATACAAACGAGCGCGCGGAAGGGTTCGCGAATTCGTCGGATGCAGCGCGATGCGCCGCGACAACTCGCAACTGATCGGTCGATTCGCGGATCTTGAAACGGGGCGATCTACGGCGGAAGTCGAACGTCGTCGCAGACGGCAGTTCAGAATGCGATCGTTGGTAAATCCGAGCGCAAGCCTGCCGGATTGCGGCGAGAGGGGCTGCCCTCGGTGGGAAAATGACCGCGCCATGCTCGGGAATTGCTTTGATATGAGGTAATGCGCACCGCAAAACACGCAAGAAGCATTACGTAACGCATTTAAGTGTGTACGCGGCGACGGCGGTGTGCCGGCATAGTATATTTATTAACGAGCGATATATCGTAGCAGCGGTTTCCGTCGTGAGCAGAAACGACCGGCTCGGCTGTCGATTTCCAAGCGAGCGGCTCTCGATCGTTGGATAATTTATGGGGGCGGGCAATTAGCCCGATCTCTGTGTAGCCGATGCGACCCGGGGAATATGACGGAAACGAGCGACGCGGAAGCGCTCGCGTCAACTTAACCCCTTCTCGTTCGTCCGAGTCCAACGAGATTTACGAGATGCCTATGTGTAAGTCTCTGACCGGGTATGGTAATTGCGATTTTATGCGATTAGAGCTAAGAATAAAACAGCAAAGATATAAATGAATGATGTGCATCACGTCGTTTGCAAAAATACATATTTATTGTACACAGGGAAAATGTTTGGTTGGATGAGCAAATTTCTATTGAAATATGAGGAAATATGGAGAAAAGAAATTTCTAGTTGAAATTATCAAAATGATTTTGTCTAAATTGTTAAGATGTTTAATCAAGTTTCTCTCTTCGAGAGAAAAAATATCTTAAAAATGGTAAACATTTTTTTAGTGTGTGTTGAAGAGGTACTAATAACATATTTACCTGAATTCTTTTACTTAAATAAAACAAACAGTCGTTTATATGAAAAGCCAAGGTTTTCTTAAGGTTTAAAGAAAATATATATTTTCTTATTTTCAAAATATTTTATACTAGCTTAAACTATCCGGGTCACAAAATATCAAGGGCATGAAATTAAAGGATTATCCAGATCTCTCTCTCTCTCTCTCTCTCTCTCTCTCTCTCTCTCTCTCTTATAGCAACCTATATATACTTCCGCAGAGAAGTAACTAGAGAGTAACTCTGCAAAATTTGTTTCTAAATCTGTCAAAGGATTTAAGAGTTAATAGGAAACACGCAGATAGACATTCTATTATACATACACACATATACATTAATATAAACAAATATGTTATTGGTGTCCGCGCTGAATAAATATTTACCATTTCTCAGATATTTTTTTTCTCAGTGCGCACACACAAAATCGATATCTAAGTTCGACGACGGTCTTGGAGTTAACCGTGGTCAGTTCCCAATCACATGGCGATAACTGGGATGCCCGTAGGGGATAACTGGGAGCGCGAAGTTGATCGCGCGGGGCCGCGCGCACAGCCGTATGAAAAGGTCAAAGTGTTTAAAATGCAAATCGCATTAGGCCCGCGAGGGCGCATAATATCGGTCAGCACGTAAATGCGGGACGTCGCGATTCAGCCAGGCCGGCTGCGTCCGTCGTTGTGGTGCCTTCACTCGCGCGCGCGTGATAATTATTTTCACCGGCGAACGCGGCGGAATGCGTCAAGTGTAATTTCGGCGCGCGTTTCTTGCGTCTCGTTGACGAGCAGTTACGCACGTCGCGTCCGCTAACGTCACAGCGACCGGTTAAATCGCTTTCCCTTAATTAATCCGTCGTCACGGCTGCTCGTGATAGCGACGGGATAGCGACGGGATAGTTGTTGTTATCACGAATTATTGTCGTGGATAATCCGTGAGGAATCGAATTACGTGTGTGCAATGACGCGCGCGATTTCCCATTAACTTCGAGCGAGGAGCATCGAAATGTCGTCGCGAGAAAACACTCGCTTTTCAGCGTGAATGAACGAAGAAACGGCGATTTGCTCGTCATCGGACCCGTAATGCACGATGTGCACCTGCAACGTCGCGATATTCAATGTCGACGGGGTGGAGACCGTTCCGCATTACGCAGCGGCGGATTCCCTCTTATATTAAATACTAAATCGTACTAAATACATTCGCAAACAGAGCGCACGGACCGGTTAACGATGGCATTAATCTAGAACGCACGCGATTTAAATTTACATAACGGAATCGTTGCGAATGTTACGAGCGGCCTTGGTCGCGTGTGTACGTGCGTGCGTGTTTTACGTCACAGGTCAAGCACACACAGCGGGCATCGAAGGCGAGTCGCGGATATTGGTGCACCGCACTTCGGGCTGATTGCGTAACATGCGCGCATTGATAAGGAAATAAGCGAGTCGCCTTGACATTGCCGACTCGTGAGTGCGATCAGTCGGTTGTTTTTGTCGAAAGATCGCCGGTCGCAACGACTCTTTCCGGACGCGGCGGAAAAACGCGGAAATCGCGCACGCTTTCGTGCGGCTTGATGAATATTTATTTATCGTTGCGCTCTCACTCGATCACTCCTCCACGAGCAGCTGAATCGGCCGTGTTGTTTATAGCGATTATATCATATGTTATTTATCGCGGCACTTCCGTTTTCAGCGTTGCCCAAGTAATGTCGATTTTGGAGCTGCGTCTTCTCCTTCTCGCTGCTCTTCTATTCGAGTGAATCAGTGAAAGTGGTCGAATTGGTAGAAAGGATATTTCACCACGACACGCAATCAGTGAGTATTCTCGCTGATTTTCAGTGGAAACACTCCCATTTTGCTCCGTCTCTCATTTCTCACCGATTCTGACTAATAGAAGTAAGATCTCATCGGAAAATCTGTAGTACACAAATTTTAGGCCCTTTACATGCTGCACCAACTTTCTGCGTTGGTAAATGATGGAATCAATAACAGCTTTACAACGACACTGTCTGTATTTGTAAACTGCATCGATAATAGGACCAGTCATTGTTACACTGAGAGAAAAATGTCTAGGAAATAGTGAATATTTCTTTTGTAAGTACTATAATAACAAATTTATTTAAATATCAATTTTTATATTCAAATAGAATGAACAAATGGCATGAAAAGTTAATATTTTGTTAAGGGTCTAAAAAAATATATTTTCTTCTTTGAAAAATATTTTATATTGATCTAAATAAATATGTTATCGGTACCCATGGAAAACGTTTACAAAATTTTAGATATTTTTTCTTCCAGTACATGACTGATTCTTTCAGGGAGATTTTAGTGATTGTAGTCTTACACTGGGAACAACATACTTAAAAATTTATTTGTGAGATGTAAAGTATATTTTACATAAATGAATTTTATTTCACATAAGTAAACTTTATTTTATAGAAATAAACTTTATATCCCGCAAATAAATTTTCAAGTATTTTTTGTAGTATATATTTGTAGTATAGTACAGTGTATATAGTATTTCTAACTGAACCATTTGCAGTTATAAGTACAGCATTTCAGTGAGGAATACACTGTGAACCTTTTATATATATATATATATATATATATATATATATATATATAGTTTTATTTCCTTTAGCTACAGACAAGAAGGGAACTTGGTTTACATTCACAAAAAAAAATTTATCCGATCCATATCTTATCTATACCTTATTTTTTACATCTCTTTACCTACACTTTACCTACACTTTCTCCTATTCTTTCTCCTTTACCTATTCTTCACCTATTCTTCACCGCCTTTCTTTATTCTATAATTCTATCTCGTTTATATTGCAGTGAGGAATACACTGATTGCTGAACACGTGTTCTAAAGAACACGTTTGCTTGTTTTGCGATTTCTTCTCGTTTGTCCAGACACAAAAACGCGATTCGATCGTTCACTGAGTGAAAGTATACGATCTTGCACTTTGTTACGAGGAGGACGCTAACGAAGTGTCCTTATCACCTGACATTACACGATTGTTCTTTACGATCACCGTAAATCTTTCTCCCTAAGAAAGAACGTGCAGATTCTCTGCTTATATCGCGACAATTGCCGGAAATAATAAATAATAATGAAAAAATGATAATTGTCGTTTTTACGATTCATTCGACGCCGTATCGTTCGCAAGGACTGCTTCACAATTTATGATCGCGGTGTTTTCGGCGTTAAAAAGTGGCTATTACGATCTCCCTTCTGGCGTTAATAATATTTCAAAGAGGTGTTTCACGCTCGGTTCGAGCACAGGTGGGCGACGGGCTTGTTTTTGTGACTCGTCAATGTAACGATAGGGGATGTCGTCGGCAAGGCATAATCTGTCAAGCACAGGTCTAATGATGTTTATATAATCACGTGGTTAAATTGTTGCACACTGTGTTGTCCGCACGCTTACGTAACCGGAATTCAATCGTATTCTCGCAGGAAACGTGCAAATGTATTACCGCCGTTGCGCGCATCTCCTCCCCCTCGTCATCGTTTAAGGGCGGCTTTCCACTTTGCTGTAAACTTCACTGGGCCAAACGCTGGATAATTCATTTCTATCTTTCTTCAGGAATTTTTTGATTAACCAGTAGAAAACCATCTATTTCTCTCTCTCTCTCTCTCTCTCTCTCTCTCTCTCTCATACACACACACACACATATTCGATCTCAAGAAATTGCATGAACGGATGCTCAAGACTTCCCGAAGTACTTTACGATTATCATTTAATTCATTATTCAGTTCTGCAGGTGAGAGATGTCTTATTCTCTGGCCCAAAGAGAAAACCAACACATTTATAAACACAATTATATATGCGCACGTGTATAAGTTGCAAGGCATTTTTATTGAATTGGTAATCGCGTCATACAAGGGATAAAAGATAGTCGTCCGCGATGCTTATATTGTGTTCGTCCGAAAAAAATCTCCCTTACAATTACACACAGAGAAGTGTGGAGAGGGAAACAGAGAGGGAGACAGAGAGAGTCGATTCAAGGGCGCAGATGCTTGTTGCGATGTAACAATGGAGGATCAGGTCCTAACAAGCGCTCTGTGCATCTGACACAACCCCTGTATACCCGATGCCGCGCTCACATTGAGATTATTTCCGGAAGCGACATTATGCCCTTTACAGCATAATTTCTATATCACCATATTTTCGAATTACATTATCTCGTATAATATTTATTGTATAATATTATCGATTATCTCGTATAATATTTTCACAAATTACATTCCACAAATTAGCATTCCAATACGTCCTTTTTGAGAATTTTATTAAAAATTTACAATTATGAACACTGAAAGAAAATGTTAAAAATAGCAAATGTTTTTTGATAAATACTAACATATTTTTATTTAAATCTAAATTCTTTTATTTAAATAGAATAAACAATTGCTCGCACGAGAAGTTAAAATTTTCTTAAAGTTTTAAGAAAATGTGTATTTTTTATTTGGAAAATATTTTTTATTAGTATAAATAAATGTGTTATTAGTATCCACCGAATAAAAAAAATATTTCCTATCTTTTGAATATTCTTTTCTCTCAGTGGATTTTCAGTAAAATTGTCCTCAAGAACAATGTTTTGTAGTGCAACCTTGGCAAAAAGGTGTTTCTCTCTTTCCGTCGTCTGTTCGACTTGTTTTAATCTTTACATATTGTTCGACACGTCTTTCTCTCGTAATAATTCTCTCGAATGAAAGTTCTCGCTTTGTATAACGAGTAACATGTATCTCGGACCGGCGGGGAACCTTATGCCGACATTTATTTTCTCATTTATCTCACCTGCATGAGACGTCACGTTGGCTTCCTCCCGCGTTGTCACTGAATCTTAATTTACTTCTTAATTCAATGTTTCGCTCATTTGAGCGTGAAGTTTGTTTGCCTTGCTCCGCTCGCGTCCCAATATACAAGCGGCGAATCGTCGCACAGACGTCCAATTATAAAAACCGATGGGCGAATCAATTAAAATTTAATAACCTTTGCGTTGGTTTGCTTGCAGGTACTGGCGTGGTCCAGCCAAATGAATGGACGCATGGAAGGGCTCGATACGAATTTGAAGGTAAGTTTGTCATTACCGACTACCCGCCAATTATATCTTAATGTTTTAATTGCCAAATGAGTATCGCGAGAATCGAGAATTGTCGAGAAGAAAAGACAGTGAAAATGGTTGGGAATCTCAACGGCGATATGGAGTTGGGAAAGATTCAGTGATCGTAATTCTTCCCGCGAAGGAGGTGTTATGTTACGCGAGATTGGCCAGTGTCGACTTACCAATCAATGTCGAGAAACGAATTCCAGAATCACCGGTCAGTTTGGGATTCGAGGATACAACCGATATTTCTCGGCATTAATCGAAGTAAGTCGATACTCGAGATACACGGGAGGAGCCCGAGATTACTTAACGTTAAAAGATACAACATTCGAATGATTTTGTATTTTGGCAAATAATCGCGCACAAAAACTCACATGAAGATGTATTGTTAATTCTTTTTTTTTTAACGCACGAAAAGAAAGTTCGGTTGGATTAACCAATTTCTGATGAAACATGAACGAATCAGAAAGTAATTTTTTTATCGAAGTTATCAGAATATTAAAGTTAACCAGAAACTTTTTCCGCGTGCATAAATCGCATCGTCCTGACAGTAAAGGTTAAATGGACAAACGAAGAGATAGAGAGAGAGAGAAAGAGATAGTGAGAGGGGGGAGGGAGAAAGAAAGAGAGAAAGAGAGTAGAAAGAAAAAAACACGTCACTCGTTTTATTTTTAAATTTCGTACTTGTCGCGGTTTTGCCGCGGTGAGCACTAACAAAGGTCGAAGATCGTTATTATTGAAAACGCGCCGCGCTTCTCCGGGGAGGGAATAATTGGATAAGCGCATGGAACGCGGACAACGCGCGCGAAATCACTGTAAATTAATCGACGGGGGACTGATCCGCCGAAAAATCACGCTAATGAGTGGACGAGGCAGATTTAGCCGGGGGATCGGGAGCATGTGGTCACTTCAAACGTCAATGCCGATCGTAAATCGGACCGTCGCGCAGAGCGTATTGATGATAACAATTACCGCTCCGTTACAAACGGCCGGCCGGTCTAGATGCGACTGCGTGCGGGCTTAGTCTGTATGTAATTAGCGCTAATTAGTACAATGCATTTCACTCGCTTGCGAGATCTCGACAGTCGGTTTAAGGTAGAGATGTAGTATGGTAGATAGTAAGGTAGATGTAGACAAGGGAGAGAGAGAGAGGACAGAGAGGGAGAGAGAAAGAGGGAGAGAGGAAGATAGAAACGGACATCGCGCTCGTGTACGTCTTTTCCGCGATCTGCGGCTCGAAAGAAGCGCATAGAGAGTCTTTGCAACTTCGAAATAACACGACGTGGTGGAAATTCCGCGAGTCACCGCGGCGACAATCGTCGTCCTCACGACGCGATCCGAACGCTCGCTGATAATGATCGTGGATATTTATATGTGTGCGCATGCTTTGCCATTTTCTAACGGTAGTTTACGTTCTCTACCAACAGTAGTCGTATTCTTCAATCTTTTTATTAGAGATATTTAGGATCAGTCTTTTTTCTCTGAGAAAGAAAATGAGCAGGGTGTTGCGTCAACATATTGGTCAGTATGTCGGGCTTGCTTCACTGGTAGGTTGCATGAATGCCTGAATGTAGATTCAGCTCGACCTTGGCGATATATTCATTCGCGAAATAGATTACACTTATTTTTTGCCATTAGGCAAAAAGGTATGAAAAAATGTCGTTTTAATCACCATACCAACCTAATAATTAGGTTCATCGTTTAATCACATTGTTATTAAAACTCATACGTTTTTGACTCATACGTGCCTGAACATAGACTCAGCTCGACCTTGGCGATATATTCATTCGCAAAATAGATTACACTTATTTTTTGTCATTAAACGATATGAAAAAATGTCGTTTTAGTCACCATACCAACCTAATAATTAGGTTCATCGTTTAATCACATTGTTATTAAAACTCATACGTTTTTGACTCATACGTGCCTGAATATAGACTCAGCTCGACCTTGGCGATATATTCATTCGCGAAATAGATTACACTTATTTTTTGTCATTAAACGATATGAAAAAATGTCGTTTTAGTCGCCATACCAACCTAATAATTAGGTTCACCGTTTAATCACATTGTTATTAAAACTTATACGTTTTTGACTCATACGTGCCTGAATATAGACTCAGCTCGACCTTGACGATATATTCATTCGCGAAATAGATTACACTTATTTTTTGTCATTAAACGATATGAAAAAATGTCGTTTTAGTTGCCATACCAACCTAATAATTAGGTTCATCGTTTAATCACATTGTTATTAAAACTCATACGTTTTTGACTCATACGTGCCTGAATATAGACTCAGCTCGACCTTGGCGATATATTCATTCGCGAAATAGATTACACTTATTTTTTGTCATTAAACGATATGAAAAAATGTCGTTTTAGTCGCCATACCAACCTAATAATTAGGTTCACCGTTTAATCACATTGTTATTAAAACTTATACGTTTTTGACTCATACGTGCCTGAATATAGACTCAGCTCGACCTTGACGATATATTCATTCGCGAAATAGATTACACTTATTTTTTGTCATTAAACGATATGAAAAAATGTCGTTTTAGTTGCCATACCAATCTAATAATTAGGTTCATCGTTTAATCACATCGTTATTAAAACTCATATGTGTCTGACGGGAGATCATTTAAATGCGCGATTTACTCTGACAGTCATATATGTCAACAGACAGTTGACAGTGTCAACAGTCGAGTTGACACAGTGCTGTCAACATTGTTGACACGATTCCAAGCGGGAATATCGGCACACCGTTAGCGCAACCGGCGATAGCTAAATACCAATAATCAACATCAGTAAATGACGAAAGTACTCCTATTAGCCCCGCGTCGCGAATGAGGAACGCAGACGCTTATGATCGGACGATTATTAAAAATTTATCGCATGTGGCACCGCATAGCGCGACGGCTCTATCATTATTGCCAAGTAAATTCTACGCAAAGGTAAACCGGTTGGTCGAAGGCTGACTGTTCCGTCTAATATAAAGTAACGACGAGATAAATAAGAAATTGCGTTACGCGAGGAACGATCGCGGCGAAACATACCGGCCGCTCCCTTCGTGCCTTTTCGCAAAAATATTTGAAGATATATGATATTAGGGTCTCGTGTTACTAGCAAGTGAATTTTCATGGAATGTTTAACTGATAAGACCGATAAGAGCCCGTACAAGGCGTAATCAGACAAGTAAAAAGCTTGCAAATGTGACTTACATGATCAAAAGTACAAAATTTATTAGACGAATCTAATCTTGGATTTCCTCGTGTTAAATTAACATAAAGACTGGAGCGAATTGGGACATGCAAAATGTGAATCCAAATTTCAAACGAAATTTCTCGCAGTATATATAAAACTAGATGTGCAAATATATATGCAAAGAGAGTAGTCACCTCTTTAGATACCACTTAAGTTTGTGCGTTCTTGAAATCTACCTGTGATAGTCGGGGATTTTTATAAATAAATGAAAAGAAAAGAAAATTTTCACGTATAATTCCTTCGAAATAAGCGCAGCCGTAAAAGAGGTTCCTCGGTCATGCGGCCGTTCATCCCCACAGAGAGTGCGAAAGCGGACCACAAAGTGCCTATAAGGCTCTTGCACTCAAACACAAAATCGTGGCGCCTGAATCCCATAAGCACCAAACCTCGATCGATCTCCATCACATATTCTCTACGTCGCGCATTCTCATCACCCTTCTCATTCCGGCGGATGATACCCCTTCACCTCCACGACTGATCGATTCACCGGGCGAAGAAGATGCGATGAAGAGACCGAAAGAATTCCCGCAACATCCTCCCCGCCGGCGCGGCTGCGAGGTGCGTGGGGGTGGCGACAGGTACCTGCCGCGACTCCTCGTCGCGGGGGCGACTCCTCGGCGCAGGGCGGTTTTAGTCACTCCCACCTGCGTCGGTATCACGCGACCACGTGGTACACATCCGCCGGTTATGTTCAGGTACCGCTCTGACGAGCACCTCTCCACCACCGTCGTCGTCGTCGTCGTCGTCGTCGTCGTCGTCGATATCAGCATCATCGGCGGAGGCGTCTCCACCACCCGCCCGCGCTCTCAGTGTCAAACGAACGACGCGTCTGTCGACGAGTGGTGTCTGTCGCGATTACGAGAGAGGAAGAGAAGTTGGTGACACCATCACCAATTAATAATACCGCCGTCGTCGCGAGCACCGACGTGTCGTCGAGAAAATCGTCGTGTGGGGAAACGTCGTTGGCAAGATCGACGTCAATCGCCGCTGGTCGTCTCTTTTCTGCCACCAGCGGCTAAACGTTCGCGCCGGCACACGTGGCGACCAGGAAGTTCACGTGAACAAAGCGAGTCGTGTCGTGTTGTCCTTAGCGATCGGCACGACTTCGTAGTCGTCGTCATCATTGTTGTCGTCGTTGACATCGTCGTCGTCGCCGTTGAGGGGGAGGCACCCTTGAAGTACGAGGGCATCGCCTGCCAAGAGGGAAGGCGACGGGCCTTCTGGCCTCCTCGAGGATGCCGTCGCCTCCTCGTCGTCGGCGACGACGTGGATGTACACGCTTCTCGGTAAGGACGATGATCCTTGCGTAACCCTCGCGATGTGCGGAGTGCTGGTAATCCTATGGTCGAGGTTTTCACTGTCGCGTCTCGCGGAGCAAGGTCGCATCGCGTGTGCTTCGGTGATTCTCTTCTCCTGGAGTGTCGTCGAGTGGGTAGCGAATTTGCGGCGTGCCACGCAATTTCCGTTAACTGTTTGCTCGACGTTGCGCGTGTCGCGTAAGCGCTGGTGATTAATGCACGCGAGATTTATTCAACACCTGTCGATTTCCTTAAGCACTATATGTGTCACTCGTCGTCTACTTAGACTATTGTTACCGGACCGCCTCGATAGTAGTAATCGATGCCAATAATCCGTGTTACTTTGCCGCGCTATACTCCCGTCGGATTAAATCGTTATCGCGCATTGATACACGACAGTCTCGCGACGTCGACATTAGAAGAGAGATACACGAAGATTTCTTTGTGGGATATGAAGTTTGTTTCTGTGAAACTAACTGTTATTTCACGGAGGCAAAGTTTCTAGTTTTTCTTTCTCGACATGCACTCGGCGTCATAAATGTTCACGCGTTCACTAGATCGAGAATTATGCGACATTTTCGTCCAGACTTATTTGTTTCTACCGACGTATTCATCATGATTGTTGATTTGAGACTTAGTAAGTTAATGTTTTCATCCTCTCATTCACCAAAAAGAAAAATATATAATTTTATTTTCGTTGTTTTTTAAACATATTCTCACTATATTGTATCACTTTACTATTGATTATTTGCGTATAAGCGGACGAAACGTTATTTTACGTGAATTAAAGCTCAAACTGTCAAATTGTTATATCTGCTTTCAAACATTGTTCCCAATTCCTTGGATAAATAACAGTCATGATGAATGTATGTGTGTAAAAATGAATGCATCTGGTCGAAAATGTCTAATAACTTTGGATTTAGTAAAATTCGGGAATTCATTATACCAAGTGCACAGTTAATTGCAAAACGGTTCAGACACAATGAAGTTGGAAGCTCACCAAACCAAAAAACTGAGAGTCATTATCGACGGACTGGCGCGCAATAATAATATAATAATTAAGAATACTGAATAATAATAAATAAATAATAACACTAATAATCGTTAATACTAATATTATTTAATAATATAATTACTGAATAAGAGCCCATCAGTTTGATGGGTTTCCCAATTTCATCGTGTCTAAGCCGAATTTTGCAACCTATTATATTAATAACGCGAATTTGATGGTAGATCTTGGCGGGAATCGGGCAAAGTGGCGGGTGCAAAAGAAACATGCTTCTTCATCGAATCCCGTGCTTTCTCCCATGAGAAGCTTGTGTCAGTGACATTGTACGCCGTCATCAGGCCACGTATCGTATGATACGATTTTCATCGACGCACCATCGGACGCGTATCACATTGCTGAAATTTTTTCGTCGTCTCAGGTGCCACCACCGCGCGGCTTCCCTCGTCGCCGCCACGGCGCCGCGAAATCCGCGTCGCGGTAGCTTCACTGCGTCGGCTCCCCCATCTGGAATCACAAAGAGCGTCTTCCCCTAGAATTCCTCCCCTTTGTCTCCTTCGTTTCGCGATCGCCGCTCGATAATCGGCGTAAACGAGAGAAAAGAGAGAGAAAGAGGGAGAGCACTGTGCATTGTATGAGTACGAAGGATAATTCGACGGTTTGCCGACAACGCCGTCTTATTGAGGCAAAGCGCCTTGGCGTTATCATCTTCTCCCTTTCGATCGTCGCGAGTTGCAACAGGTAACAATTGCCTCGTCGGGCCGTCGTCGCTGCGACGGTGTCATCGCAACTTCCGGATTGATAAAGACTCGTTGTTGTTGCACGTTATAAAACGCGGCGCTATCGAAGGTCACGCGTTGTTACGGCGCCGCCTGGAGAATGTCATTGTCGCTATTATCTTAATCGTCACGTGATTGCCTCCCGAGACGTTTTATCAGATGCCAAGTCAAGGTGCCGCTTACACATCGATAATGCACGTGAATCTCCGTAGCAATTCCACGCGACGCTCCAGTATTCCCTCGATCATCGTGCGGTGAACCGCGAGCACTGATCGTTGACATGCTCGCCAATGTGAGCGGCGCGGCATGATCGCCAATACACAATGAGAAATCATCGATGCCCTGTCGAGGTCGTAACGGGGTAGAGAGCCTTTTCTTCTAGCGGGTCTTCTGTGAGACAGAAGAATCCCGAGGAAAATCAAAAAGAGAAACAGACAGTCCGTCAATTAGTCGGCGACGTCTGTCCCGCAAATTCTCAACGAGGTTTACAGCGATTGCGACCGACACGCGTGTTACTACTGATGATCAGTCGTCATCAATTATATTACCTTAATGCGGTGGGAATGGCGCGAATGCAACGCATTACGCGCTTCTCGAGGCTCAATTGAGTCACTTGCATTTCGCGCGGGATTGCACTTAAAGTCCTCTCAACCCTCGGCATCCTGTGCGCTTTTATTTTATGAATGAAAGTGCCGGCACTACGAATGCCATGAGAACGGGTTCGTATTTAGCAACACGCGCCGGTTACCGGTCTCGACGAAGACACGTCTGAGATATTACTCCCAGAAGAAGAAATTTCTCTTTCTTTTTCGCGCCCATCGCGGCCCACATTCTCACCCCGGAACTGGCACGCCGATTGGAGAAAAAGAGAGAAAGAGAGAGGGAGAGAGACTGAGAGAGAAAGGGAGAAGAACCTCGGCTGTCAGACTCTCGAATCGTCTTGAACCGGGTCCGAAGCCTCGGAGGAGGAACGTCCATTCGCCGCACGGTTTCTTGTTCCTCGGAGCGAGCGAGCTGTCGCTGTCCGGGCCGCGTAATAAGCCGCGAGCAGCGATACGACGCGAGCTCGAGCGCGAAATGCCATAAAAATGCGGAATTGCCTCGGTAACCGGTGGCGAGCGGGAAGAGGTAGCAATTAATGCGCGTCCGAAGACACGTGCGACTCGCCACGGACGTTCGCGCGAGCCGCCGTTGATTAATTGCCGATTTCGTCGTCCGCCCGTCTTCTGCCCAGCTGGATCTGGAGCCGATTGCGCAAGGTCCCTTTGTGAGCGCGTCTTCCTCGTCGGTAACGCGCTCACGAGCGAGTTCGGCGAGCGATGAGCAAACCGGCGCGCGCGAAATTTTTCGAACGGACAAGTATATTAATGCCGCGCGGGGAATTAACCTTTCGCATTTGCCGTTCGTTTGCTGACGTTTGCCGTCGCGCAATTTACCTGCCGCGATCCTCTTGCGGATTGCTGTCTGCCGCCGCCCCCGCGACCTACGCTCCAGGAGACGTGGAAGCCTTTCTTCCCGCTCTTTGCCTCCTCGTGCACGAGGCAACGTGCGGTGACAAACGGTTATTGCATCATCGTTAACGCTTCTCTACGTGCTGTTGACGGTAGTTGGCGCATTCCGGAGCCGCGGGTATCCCACAATACGTGCCCGGCCGCATCCGCGATCGTGACATTGGCGCGTTGTCGCTCAAGGCCGGGGATTATCGTCCGCGCGACAGATTTGTTTGTTCGTCTCATTCTGTGCGTGTGAGATCATACGATACGTTGCAATCTCTGAAGTACAATCGGTGTATTCTTCACTGGGATGCTTTACTCGTAACTGAGTGATTCAGTTATGAGAATAGCGCTGCAATCAGTAAAATCTCGCTGAAAGAGTCGGTTAACAAGAGTGACTATTGTTGATACGGTTTGCAAACACGGATAATATTGCACTTAAATCGCATAGAAACCGTACACGCCTGAAAATTGGCTTATAACAAATTCTTTAGCACTACAGATTTTTCAGTGAAATCATGCTTTCACTGCGGTCAGAATTAATAAAGATGGAGCGGTAAAGTGGAAGTGTTGTTCAGTTTCACTGAAAATCAGGGAATATTCACCGATTGTCAATGAAATACTCCTTTTACTGATTTTATCATGAATATATTACTAATTCAATTCGAAGCATATTTACTGATTCACTTTAAAAGAGTACTGTTTCGCGAATTCTTGGTCGGATCCGTAACGCGTTACGCGTCGTCGTGACAAAGAGATTCGAGTGGCTCCTATATGTCGATTCTCCTTTTCATAATTAGTCGATGGCCGCGAGAAAGAGCCACGTCAACGCGCGGCATTCACCAACATCGGCGCATTAGAAATTAAACGTCGGTCGTTTAAATGAGAGTCTGCTGGTTTGGAAAGTCGCTTTTGCGCTTTGCATCGACACGGACTCGCAAGTGGATAATTACGCCTTAACCGAGATGATTGCCCCGATAATGGCTCACCATGTTTAACATTACGCAAATTTCTCGCGCTCTTCGGCGCGATCGAGCGCCCCGCAAGCCGATCGCGCTGCGCACTTGCGCGAGTCACGTAAGGATCTAATAACGCTCCTGACGAAACGGAAACGCCGCTCTATTTTGCGCACAGTCTCGTTTCATTATTATAATAAACGCCGTCGCGTTTTCCTACGCCGTGTCGGACTGCCGTGAGGAAGCGATCGGCGAAGGGAAACCAGTCGCGTGGCCGATGGTTTTTCACAAAGTTGCCAGTTCACTTCGCAAGTTCCGGGATGGATCCTCAGATCCATTATCGCTGAGATAAGAGGCACTTCCGCATGTCGCGAGCGTTCCTCGAACCTCTCCTTCCGGGAATCCCACCTCCAGATAGCCGACAACCGCTCTTCTCTGTCGTTCCTCAGACGAGGGTGGTTTACTACCGGACAGCAGCAGCAGTGGCGTCGTCGAGAATGACGCGGTGGTCGCGGGCGATGGCGCCCGCGTGAACGATCGCATCCTCCACTATCATCACCACCATCACCATCATCCCCATCATCGCGACCATCATCACCATCGTCATCACCATCGCGAGCTGCAACAGCAGCACCAACCGCCGGAACCCGAGCCGGAGCTGGACGATCTCCTGCGTTTCCGCGGGTCCACAGGACAGGAGATGGTCGTGCAGGAAATGGCACAGGGCTACACGCAGCTCCTTCACACGGCCCAAGAGCCGCAGGAGTTCATCTCGCTGGACGAGTTGCAGCCGCGTGTTCATCAAGAGCACCATCGTGTGCACGACACCTGCGCGCAAATCGCCTCGTCCGCTTCGCAGCTCTATCAGCAGCAACAGCAACAGCAGCAACGGAATTACTATAATCTCTCAACCGTGCAAGAGTAAGTTCGACTGTGCCGTTGTTGGGCCTGTTCTTTTTTGAAGAACTTTACGCAAACTAGCGTACAATATAATAATTAAGCTGTGAATCAGTCAGATTTTTGCGACGACTTCTAATCTATCGTTGAAGTATTAGGGTGATATTGTAAGCGCACAGAAATATCAACTGAAAATTACTTTATACTTTTTAGAGCTTTCTGGAAGTTCTTAAAAATTTTTTTTAAGTTTCTTTTGTGATCTTAAAACGAAATGATATAGTATGGAGTCAGTGTCGAGTTAATTGGTTATTAATTAATTTTTTAAATAAGTCCATAAATCCCTAAGTTCTGAATAAGACAGAAGGCCTGCGTCAGTCAACGACGATTCAACATTCACGCTCTGACGGGTCCAAATAGTGCGCGGCGCACGGTAGCGGATTAACGGTGACGCGGATTTAACAAGCCTTCCAGCGTTGTTGACGTATCGAACGATCGGTATCGATTAATTGCTGTCTCCGCGGGCTACTGCCGATTTTGGCGCAGCTATCGGCACGTTGCTGCCGGCTGTTGCCGATCACCGTGGCGCAACGTAACGGCGGGCTCACCTATGGGGGGCTTCTCGCTTTCCATCCTTTCTCCCTTTTTCTCCCTTTGCCGCTCTCACACGCCGTCGCGGCCCGATGCCCGACATTTTGCACGCGCGCGTGGTTATTGCGCAATGCATCTTTATCATTGTCTCGCGGCGCCAGCAAACGAAATGCGTTTATCTCCCGATCGGATGCACTTTCTCGCGCGCCACGTTCATCTGCGAAGTGAATTTGTTCGCGCGGCGTATCGAGTGTGCACGAGTAGGTAAACAGCGTGTATAATTGGCGATTTACCTTGATAAGCCTGGCGAATGCGATCAGACTGTAAGTGCGATCAGACCGTGATCCGGCTCGCTCGTGCGCGCTCTCGACGAAAGTTGCAGCTCGGGAAAAGTCAAACGAGCAACAACGACGAGTCACGTCGCTTCGTCTCGCGCCATGGGGAGTTCTTATATATATCGTCTCGCATGAATAAGCCGCGTGTTCGTCGTTATTATATAATCATCACGAGAGTACGAATTGCATGGGACAGGTAGACGGGGGGATTCAGAGACGCGTGCCCGGAGGAACGACTTGCTAAAGTGACTGGGTTAAATCGCCCACGTCGCAAATTAGCCGTGTCGACGAACAGGGGCCGTGTATATTCGCAGGGGACGCATATCGAATGCAATTATGCCTACCTGATTCTCAAGCTGAGTTATAATGTTATATATGACGTCCGTATGAGTAAAACGGAAATTAGAATTAAAAAGGCACATTCAACGTTCGTTATGTATCTAGAATAAGGCTCCAGAAATGTTACACATAATGGACTTTCTGACATTAGTCATCGCTCATATGACACTGGTGATATAAAAATTATAAGAAAGATTAATTGGAAGAAATATTAATCTCAGGAAACTTGTATGCATACTAAGTCGTAGTAGATCATTGCAACACGATCTTTCAGCCAATCAGAAGGAAGATAGTTTCCAGTCAGTTCTGGGACTATATTCTTGATACATATTTGAACGCTGCCTTTCTGATTTTCAAGCTAAAACAATCTTGTAGGAAAAACGAAACGTAGAATGAAAAGGACGCACCTGTCTTTTGAGTACACGTCAAGAATACGGCCCTTGGTCAGTTCTCTCGATAAAGATTGCGGACATACATTGCTCTCTGATTGCTTAGTTATAAAGTAATCATGATTTTTGAACTGTAAGAAATGGAATTTAGCCATCTCCGTGCAGTCACTGATTACCAACTTGTTATTGCCTCATGATATACTAGTGGCTTGCTTACAACTCGGTCTTGACTTCTGACTGACGGCTTATTGTAGAAAGTCCATAACGCAGGAACTCTATTAGATTCACAAAATTGCTGCAGTTGTACCTCGAGCAGGTACGCGATGCATTCGAGCTCCCGCGTCTCATGCTGCATGACGTCGTCGTGTCGCGATGGTGTCGTATACATTGTCGTTCTATATCTACGAATAAATAGAATTACGCTAATCGCCTGCATTACATCATAATATACGAAATTATCTGCACGCTGATGGCGTGATAGCCGGCAGACCTTGATCTTCCGTTTTTCGTTCTCTTTTCTGTCTCATCTTTCGGAAAAGAACGGTTGGCTGCGAACAACGTAAAGATAAACGACGATATTCCACTTTCTTCCGGACTCGAGGAAAATTCTGTCGAGGTTTTCGTCACGGTTGCATCCGCGAAAGCTTTGGTAATGCGTGTAACGCATAACTCGTGTGCGTCGTATCCTTGCACGCTTGCAGATTCCGCTTACGAGGCGACTGCGCGCACGAGATTTAATCGGCGCGACGACGAAAGGTCTCATGTACGACCGAGCGTGTGAGACAAATCGGGAGATTGGTTCGATATCGCTCGTAGGAGCCATAGATCGCGAGATCGATGACGATAGTTCAGTACTCCCGGACTTGACGTTGCCACAACTATATATTATACGCCCCGTACGCCGGATTAGTGATTATCTGTATGCAAAACGCTACACGCTCCCATACAGTCGTAACTTTTGCCGTATCGCGCGCTCAGAATTTTAAAAACGTTCGAAGAAAAGGGAAAGAAAAAGAACCAGCCGATAACTGGGCTCGTATTCACAGAGAAGATAATGATAAGGAATTTGTATAATCACCCGGCACGCATAGAATAGCGCAACAAATCAATCGACCTCTCTCTCTCGATTATATAATCCTTCCGCTGTAATAATTACGAGAGATCGGACATATGGTTTGAGGGGACTTTTCTCACGCGTGCGAGACCACCTCGAGGCATCGGGAAAATTTTACTTCGTGTTCCACGAACACGGTCGGTCTGCACTTATTATTACGTCTCTAACGAGACGTCGATTTTATCTTTAAACGGCATGCCTGAGACCGTTTATGCCTGAACGTTTCTTTTCTCTCTCGGCATTGCAAGTAATAACACATGAAGTGATATATCAGTGACATTTTTTTTTTAATTGTACATATCACGGTTACTTTCTGGTGATATATTACACGGCATGACAGACATAGAGTGTGAAGCAATAACTATTTACCACCTTGAATATCCCCGCTATTTCAAACAATGTCAGGAAATAGCACGAAAGTTTTACGATTTCGAAACATTCAAGGTGGTAACAGTTATCGCTTCACTCTGTATAATTGTCTTATATGCATGAAAAAAGTTGAAAGAAAGACTGATTATAAACATATAATACGACATTTTGGGCTCGCAGTGTCGCAATTTGGCAAAGTCCCTCTGCAGCGTAACGTCAATCATTCTCGGCAATTCGTTTCCGCCGATGAAACGTCATTTCTCTCTCATTCCGTTCTTCTAATCTTGAAACTTACTTCCAGAAGTTCCTGTCCCACGGTTTATTTTGGCGAAATAGGCACGGGTTCCGGGGTGGGAGAGTTAACCGCCGCCTCGGCGGGGGGTGGCGAAGGTCTCGCCCCGACTCCAACCCCCGCCAGCAACAGCAGCAGCAATACCGCCACCCCCAACAGCCCAAGCGCGACCGCTATAACCACCAGCACCACCACCACCAGCACTACCGCCACCACCACCGCCACCTCCACCAGCACCGCCACCATCCCTCAGGTCGCAACGGGGGCTGAACCGCCCCAGCACATGGAGACACCCCCGACGATGGTCCCCGACCAGGCACCCGCCTCCGGCCATCACTATCACCATCACCATCACCATCATCATCATCATCATCGGCACCATCGTAGCGCGTCCACTACGCCTAGCCATGGACCGGTGACTGACATCTCGAACGAGTTCGCACCGGTGCCCAGAAAGCGGAAGCTTTCCTGCCAGTAAGTTCAAGCCAATAACTTATCGAAATACCTCCGGGGATCGCGATGCCTCGGAGAAACTAACGAGCATGATGATGGCATCTCATAACGGCGTTCGTTAGATTTACAACGGGTCTTTAAATGTAAATTCGGTGGCGGGCGATGAATGTTGCATTCATCACAAATCGTCAACAGCTCTCGCATCTCACGTAGCTGGAAGTCGTATCGAAATATTACGCATTAAAACGACGCGCGAGGAACACGCGTTCCAAAGGAGGTTCGAGGAAACGAAGCCTTCCAAATGTATCCGCCAAGTCTGGAATTTCATGTACCGTATGCAAACAACCTGGCAACAACTGCTATCCCTTCTCCCGTCACCCTCTCCCGATACTCATCGATGCCAATGTTTCGAGATGTTTCGCGTTAGACGTTAGAGTAGTTCCGAGTAATTACTAATCAAAGTGTCGGGTACGCAATCAAAGGGTTAACTTAATCATTGAGAGAACGGAAGATTTGTCTCTCTTCCTCGTCTCTCTCTTTCTCTCTCTCTCTCTCTCACTCTCCAGAGAGAAGAACTCCGAGATCGGTCGAAATCATAGGCTCTGTATAATACCTGGACTACTATCAGGCCTACTCACAGATAAGTTCATCACCATATTTCGAAAAATAAGCATATACAGAATGTAAAAAAGGACCCAATACTTAAAGAGCATATAGTACACACGAAAAATTGACAATATCATAAGCTTTGATTTCCAAGTTGCTCAATTAGAATCGATTAACCATACATGCCTTTTTGAAATATGGTTGCCACCCCCATCAGCATTTACCTCCATCACATACCTCATATCAATTTCTCGACCGTACACCTACAATTGTTAGCAGTCTAGGTATTGTATACATGTGTTCATTGTAACGGTATTCACTACTTTTTTTTACGATGTGATGGGCAGAAAAATGTTCTAATTAGTGTAATTAGTTATTATTTAAGTGACAATAAGGCAATAAGACAAATGACAATGCAATAATAAACACTTCGAGAATATCCTTTCCGTTATGGTGTGAACCCCGTTAGGGTTCTACCCCGTAGAGATCTGGTCGAAATCATCATCGGTGATTATTTCTATTGCTTTTGACCGCGGCTATCGGTCTGTACACGCTTACCGGGCAACGTCACTCGAAAATTGCACTTGTGACGTGACGTCGAATATCGTGGTCGAGCGACGATATCTCGGCGCTTACATCATCCGTGTGTCATGTTTTTTTATCCAGCTCATGATGAAGACTTAGGTACGATAATTTACGACGCGGATATTTATTTTTACGCCATCGCAACTCAGAAGTGTGCTACAATTGTCATACCAAAGATAAATGCGTGCTCGACCTAAGAACTCGCTGCCGCGTCGAACGTGCGTCGATATACGTCTCCTCTTTTTTTTCTCTCCCATAAATATTTACACGCGTTTCTCGTTCTCCACGGAACCTTCTGTGACGCGGAGATCGCATTCGCCGGCTCGCGTTTCCCCGCGAGAATGAGAAACCCGAGCGTGACTCTCCGAGCTCATGACACAAAAGAAGCGGGGAAGCTCTACCGCGGACGAAACTTGACGAAATTCGCCGTCAAAGGGGTAACACCCTCCGTGAAGGTCGCCAACGCCGAAGAAATTGTTTCTCTGTGATGTTTCGACCGAATTTACTGGCCGCGGAGGGACTTCGTCAATTACGCGCTTGGATTGCTCGGATTGCCGTGCGCGTTCGTCGGCAAATTGGCAAGACACCTGTATGCGTATCTCGTTAAGGCGGACGGAGACAGAAACTGACGTGCAAACGTAACATTTAACTTCTGAGAAACCGATAAATGGTAGCAAATAAATATTACTGACGCCGCTTCTTTGATTGACTCGCGATATTAATTTGTCTGTATCTGACACGTCACTCTCAACACCGGACAATTAATCTTCCCGCCAGTGACACCTCGTTGAAGAAGCTACCCGCGTCTGTTTCAGCGTTGGAAGCGATCTGTTGGACGACTTAGGGGACGATGCCAAATCTGTTCGCACAAATGACGACAGCAAAAAGTAAGTGCACAATGTATTGCGACGCGCCGGCGAAAGGCCGGGAAAAACCATCGGGATATTGCGATTTCCGATTGAGTCATTGCGCCGCGATTCAATCGATTCGAGCTTTTAACGCCACCTCGGTCAGCGGTTACGTGGTGTTATGTCAGATATTGCCAAGGTGAATGCCACCTTGACCTACCTCGATTCTTTGCTTTGGCTTCATCGGCGACGTCACTAATCCAATGTACTTGTCGCGTCGCGATGCGAGCCGCTCTGAGCGCGCGTGCTCGATTGCGACACCTTTTCGATTCGTTCGCCTCGCGCTTCTCTATTTTCGCGGTAACGATCGGCGCACGATGGATTGAGAAACCAAATGACCGAATGAATCACGAATCTACAGTCAGACGTCGGGTTTATCCGAAAGAAAACGTCTCAAGACTGCCAGCGTCTTTGGATGTCTTTCAGAGATGTTTCGGACATTTTCGTGACAGTTTATTTTTCACTATTCACAATTGAATATTGAAATAATATTCAATCGATATGATATATGAATCTGTCGTAACAGGCTGTTGGCAGCGATTTGAACAATCCTATGCATTAACAGAAAAAATATCTAAAAGATAAAGAACACTTATTCCGTGGGTAAACAACGCATTTACTATAATAAATACTTTCATTCAAATAGATGATAGATCAAATAGATCGAACGATTACTTTCATAAGAAGCTAAGGTTTCAAGAATACATGTTCTTTCACATGACAAATATTTTATATTAGCATGAGTAAACATATTATTAATACGGAATAAATAATTTTGGTTTCTTAGATATCTTTTCTTCCAGATATCTTACTAATTCTCTTCAGCATAGATGCAGCATAGAGCCTCACCTCTCGGCAGTGCTTTCGGATCTTTTCCCGAGATATTTTCGTAACATGTGATATTTTATTTTTTACGCGATTGAGTGTTGAAATATATCATTGACGTAATATATGAATCTTTCTACGAATGTGACATATGTTTGACTATCGGTAGCGATTTAAAACCCTAGTTCTTCAGGCCGCTGTTTACGTAGTACGGATCCGCTGACGCGGCGTGAAAAGTCCAGCGGATATTACGATACGTATTACGATACGTTCGCGCGGATCTGGATGAAATTACGCGAGCATGGCCCGACACACAGTTAACCGAAACCAGTTTCTCGCCGCGGCGATTTCCGCTGACCAATTGATCTCCGCGCGATATGAATGCGAATTCTTGCCTGACAAATCAGCGGTGGCGCGGGCGCGCGCGCGCTCTGAAAAGCGTCGTTTACGGGTTGAATCGCCCCGCACAATTGACACACGGCCTCGTTGCCGATCTCCGTCGGCGTCGCCGAGGCGCTCGACCTCGCCGTATCCCCTGCGAGTGAAGGAAAGTCAACGATTTCGGTTGAAAACGCATGCGCGATCATGAATCAGACGTTCCGCGCTGAGAAAAATTCGCCGCAGTCGGCGGAGTACGGTGACTGCGTCGTTCGATCGTGCGGAAATGCCGCGAATTCCGATCTGTTTGCACGAAAGGACGATTAGGCGCAACTAGAATCCATGCGACATTTAATCGTCCGCGCTCGAGATCGCATGTAGACGAGAAGGAGACGGAAGAGCAGAAAATTCACTAAACTGTAAACAGAAGTGTCGAGTGTCTGCATAATTATCCGTATTTTGTGGCGCCGGAACGCTTATGAAACGTTTTTACTTTTGAATTCCACCTCACACAATCGTGAGAGTTACGTTATACGACGGAGGTGTTTCAGGATAAAGGATACTAATCGAAGATTTCATATCGTGTTAATTAACAAAGAAAACACGAAAAATACCTCTGAGATTTCGATCTTAATATTAACGTGCCGTTAGCGAGTCCGCACATACCGACTTGACTTGCTATCGAGAACGTAATTTCCAGTCACGATCTCGTATTACGAGTCTTGCAATTTCCTAGGAGACCAGGTCCTGTCTCATTAAGTTTTACATAGATAATAGATTGCGCGCTTATTTCAGGGCCTCCTCGAGAGGTCGTAGACTCTATGCGCGCATTGCCTGTGTCGAATGGAATTATAATCTGCGATTTTCCGTCGCATATTCAGGCAGAACCACAGCGAAATCGAGAAGCGCAGGAGAGACAAGATGAACACGTACATCACCGAGCTGTCGGCGATGGTGCCAATGTGTCACGCGATGTCGCGAAAGCTGGACAAGCTGACTGTACTGCGAATGGCGGTGCAGCATCTCAAGACCATCCTCGGTGCCGTCACCTCGTACACGGAAGGCCACTACAAGCCCGCGTTTCTCAGTGACCAGGAACTCAAAACACTCATACTTCAAGTGAGTTCACAATTCGAATAAATAAATTTCCGTAAAAACGGAAATGACTTTTGGCATGAAAAAATTATTAATTGATTTTTCGCGACAGAGTAGAGCACACTCACATACACATGCGAAGAAAATGTTGTAGTAGAAATTACAAGAGACATTTTTGTAATCTTGGGCCATAGAGAATCATGACCAAAATTACTGTAAGTTTATTTAAAAATATTAGAAATATGTTTGATATTTTATTACAAAACTATCACAATTGCTTGCAAATGTTTTTTGTATCTCAGGTCATTTACTACTTTATTTACTAAATTTACTAAATTCTTTCACTAAATTTGACCAAATTTACTATTTCCATAGTAATTTAGACTACATTTCCATAGTAATTTAGACTACAATTTTAGCATAGTCCAGCTCTGTAAAGAATATTATGAAAAGAATTATAATTTCAATGTAATTTTTCCAACAATATTTTCTCATGCAAGAGATAAATACATAATCTAATAAAATTGAACAAGATGTGACGTTGAACAAGAAAAAGGCGTTTCCTTTAAACTTACATGAGAAGAGATTCCACGTAATTGACGTTGAATATTTCCAGATCTCTTCCTCTTTCCCTCCCTCCCTCCCTGTCTCTCTCTCTCTTCCTCTTTCCTCCCCTCCCTCCCTCTCTCACTCTCTCTCTCTCTCTCTCTCTCTCTCTCTCTCTCTCTCTCTCCCGCGAATTTTTTCGACGAGTTACTTGATCGACTGTTCACGACGTCAACTGGAAATTCATTAGGGACACGCAAATTTTTCCGCCGGAACGCCGTAACAGGCCATTGGTATCTTTTGTAATTCTTTTGCGCCGAGATCGAGCGGAGCGAGTTACTGCCGGGTAACTCCCTTTCTCCCGCGCGCTACGCGCTATTTTTACCGAGACTTGGTCTCGTGCCGGCGAAAGGAAAGGTTCGAAGCATGTAGATTTATGGTATCGCGCTGATAGTACCATGTGTTAGCCGCGGCGCTATCGAATCACCTACGTCTTCAATTCCAAGCCAATTAGCGCGCGCGAGAAGTTCCCGCTGGAACGCACGTCAACGGGATGTTCTCCTCCCGCGTCTCGCGCTTACTTATTCATTCGCGCCTTAGGATTCTGCGCTCTTGCGCAATCGCAAGCGTATCGATAACGCCCGCACCACCCTGGCGTGGCGCACTGTTTGAACGCGCGCCGAGCCGAGCCGAGCCGAGTTCAGCCAGTGTCGAGCATTTCTCATTGTCGCGTGTACACCGCGCGCGTTTATCTTTTATCAGGTCTTTCCCGCTCTCGCGATCGCGCTCGTATCCCCCATAGGAAAGTACCCGAGTGAATGACCACGCCCGGCATACCAAGTCAGATCGCGGCACCGCGGCGTGATTCTGAGCGCGCGCGCATAATCGCGGCATTAAAGCTCCATTGTGAATCGGTGCGTTTTATTACCGCCGAGATCCGGCCGGCCGTGGATAACGCCGAGTTTCGCCGCCGTGACTTTTATATGGGGCAAAAATCGGCAATTGTTACGATCGTTACGACGTGCTTAAAGCCCAGGAACCGCCGTGACGCACGCGTTTATTGCGTTCGTCGATACCGAGGTATCTCCGCTCCGAGGGAAAGAAAGGCGCTCAACGTTTCCGCGAATGATATCTTAGACTTCTTTCTCTTGCGCGCTCTTGCAGAAAAAGAAGGCGAAACGTGTAGGTGCGCTGAGGAAAAAATGATACTTGTAATTATATAATCACATAGAAATCACATATAATCATACAGAAAAATAACTATAAATTGTGGTCAAAAAAACAATTTTTTAATTAGATTCTATTATGATGTTAGTGATAATAATCTTACATATTGTTACCAGTCTTGTGTTAGAACCACCAAAAAGTACGATTGGAACCAAAAATAACTATAATTGTAGTTAGAGAACAACCTCTTTTTTTCTCTCAGTGCGCACAGAGAAAAAGAAGAACATTCTTGTTTGGAATATTTCTCCACCTTTGACATGTTAATGTTCAGGTGAGATTACGTAGCGTTAGATAAGTTGCAAGAATACATTTTACATGAGTTAACAAAGAAAAGTCTTATTTATCTATTATTGTCTTATTAGTAAAAAATAATGTTCACTTATAAAAAGCACAAAACAAAAGAACCAAATTAAATTTTTTATAAAACTATTATGATACACTCAAGGAAAATTATAAATTCAAGATTTTAAAATTCTAACAAAATTATGTATCATTGCTTATGCTGCAAAACAATAATTGTTGACTCGAGTGTATCAGTTTTAAATGATACCAATTCTTTCTCTGTGCAGAATAAGAAACAGCAACGTGGGATGGTGTATAAGCGCGAAACTCGAGCGCGCGAGCACACGTTCATGACAACACGGATGGTTTTTAAGCCGCGCGCGAGTGCATTGACATTAATGAATGTTACATGCGATCGAGGCGATGTATCGAACCCCATGAACACACCACGGGTTACGCAATGCGAAATGCTATTAAGCGGCTGGCTGGTGCGCGATAAATGATAGGCGCTCACGATATCGAGGCGATTATGTTGCCCGTGGAAGCGCGAACGTCCGGGGAATGAAATGTCGCGCGTGGGTGATATTTTTCGCCGGATAAACGCGCGAAACGAAAGAATCGGCCTGCCTTGTTGGCAGCTCTCGCTGCAACGTAGCAACGGCGTAGCAACGTCGGACTCTCTCGTTTGACTCGTCAAGTCGTACCATTAAATCACATCGATGCACAATGCTGCACATTGCGAAAGATTATCTGCGTGATTAGTAGCGCATCTCTTTGTCTTCAAGTATGTAACGAGAGAGACGTTAATTGTATTCGCGCGAGGATCACTGCTATCCGTACAGCATAAATGTCTGAATGACACCTTAGAGACGTCTGTGAGGTATCCTACTTGTTTCAGACGTCTTTAGCGTGTCTCTGAGACGTACTTTAGATATTTGTGCTGTCTGGTTGATAGCCTGGCCGGTGCGGCGGGATATGAGATGCTGAGATTATTAACGTCACGAATACCACGGCATACCGATATACGCGATTAAAAGTTGCTTCTAAATGCTGAACAGTTATTTCGAAATTCTTTTCTAAATCTCTGCACGGTAATAAACATTGTATTGAAATCGATCTGTGTAGAAATTTGTATGTTGTATTTTTAACATATCTATGTGTTAATTTAACATACTGCAGTTGTGTTATTTTGTCTATTCTGATTCACCACTTCTAAGTGTTAAAATAACACAGCTTGTGAACAGCTCGTAATGAATAACGCGTTCTCTGTCATAGAAAATCCGCACTTTCCAGAGAATTTGGAAATAATATCTTCGCGATTGCAATCAATGTTCAATCTCAACAGCATAACAGAAAGCAGCTTGTTTTATTTCAGGCTGCAGAGGGCTTCGTCTTCGTGGTGGGCTGCGATCGTGGAAGAATTCTCTATGTGTCCGAGTCCGTCTCGCAGAGTCTCAATTATTCTCAGGTACTGGGTTACGCCGCTATTTAGGTCTCAAATTTCTTACGGCCCCGTCGCGAAACTTATAAGCCTCATGTGACGTGCGAAAAAATATCAAGTTGCGCATTAAAGCGCGCGCGCGTGTTCGTCCGATCGCAAATTAATTGCGCCGCTCGTGACATCATTAGCCTCTGTCTGAATAACGTCTACTGCGTGTATTTCATCAATTATAAATTACGTCTCTCCTCGAGTACATGTCCGCGCAGTGGCAGTCGCCACTCGTCGTGTCGTAATATTCTAATTTACCATCTCATCAGCTGATCGTCACTTCTGAATGTTCGTCGTGGATTAATTCGATTCTCTCAAGTTACATCGAAAGTAATTGAAACGTCTTCAGATGATATGTCGACATGTCCTGCAAATTAAAAGCTACAAGCACGCGAATAACAATTGCAACAAATAAATAAGTAAATTATCTTTTACGTAATAGCATGTGTTAATATTCATTTAGATGTTCATTACGATTCGCGTGATTACTTGGAAGCTCTTTTTTCTGCAATCGTACTTTGTCTGTCAACAAAATGTTTATATCATCGCAGGGTGATCTACTAGGTCAAAGTTGGTTTGACATCTTGCATCCCAAGGACGTCGCCAAAGTGAAGGAGCAGCTCTCGTCCTCCGACCTCAGTCCACGGGAGCGACTGATCGACGCGAAGAGTGAGTATCGTCAGATAGCTCTCGGCTGCTCCGTCGCGACGTCGCGGCTCGAAATCACCGCGTGGCAAATCGAACGGGTTTGCGCGCGAGCGATAATTTCTCCGCGGAGACCGCGGTGACTTTCTAGCGTCGAAGCTATTAATTATAGCGCCTTTCGACGTTACCTCACCTAGCTCGGCGCGTCGATCATACGAGCGCGAATTATTCGCGCGCATCTCTTCCACCTTCACCTGATAAATGTCAGTCGTCCGGCAGCATTTGCTCGTAAGCTCTGTCGATAAACATCTTTGAATTAGCGTGCCTAGATAAGCCCATTGCGAAAGTTCTGAGCACTGAATGAGGTGAGGAGACGAGTCGCCGATCGAATCTAATGTCAGGATTCCACCTACGATTGCTGTTACCTCGTGACGCGCGTTCCGTATGTTTTTGCATTTTCGACCCTAGAGGCATTCGAGAAATCTTCAGGGCCGATTTTTCGATAGTAGCTGAAACTTAGATTTAAGCTTAAACACTGCTCAGATACATCAAACACATTGTTAGAATAGAATTCAAACTCAAATCTAACAAGGAAACCCACACCAACAAGTGTCCGCCTCCGATTTTCATGAATTTGTAATATGTTGTACTTCAGATCAAAATAACAGATACGTTTTTTTATTATATGCACCCTTTCGCAAGTTTAGAGGGTGAAATACCCCCCTTGAAGAAAACCAGTTGTTTTCATTTGAAGGGAATATAATGAAAACTATAAAAGATAGAAAAAAAATATTTTGAATAAAAGTTGAATGGTTTAAAGTATATTTTACAGAAAGTATTTTAATAATTATAATAAGAAGAAGTGGTGGAGGAAATATTAACAAAAACATTTTTTTTCCAAATAATTTGTTTATTTTCCAAATAAAGTACTCTTCAAACCATTCAACTTTTATTCAAAATATTTTTTCTATCTCTTATAGTTTTCATTATATTCCCTTCGAATGAAAAAAACCGATTTTTCTTCAAAGAAATATTTCACCACCTAAACTTGCGAAAGGGCACATATAATAAAAAACGTATTTGTCAATTTGATCTAAACATATTATAACATATTAAACATAGTACAACATATAAGTTTATGAAAATCGGAGGTAGACACTTGTGTGGGTTTCCTTGTAAGTCTAAATCTGAGTTCCAAGTAACGACTATTAATATAAGTTTTAGAGATCTTAGCATCGTTAAGAAGAAATTAAAAAGAGACGAACAACGACGTGATGATTGAAATGTAACGAAAGTAAGGAAAAAAACGCGTAGAAGAGACGGTTGATGGATGGAGCAACTGTGACAAGCAGACTGTTACTGTCATCATGATTGTTTCAGCGATGTTACCGGTGAAAACTGACGTGCCCCAAGGCGTATCACGACTTTGCCCCGGTGCACGGAGGTCCTTCTTCTGTCGGATGAAGCGTAAGGTCGAGGGAGTCCGTTGCGGTGAGATGCAAGTGAAAGAGGAAGCTGACACTACTACTGGCTGCCATAGGCGAAAGAAGCAGCAAAACGTAGGTGAGTATGTTAATTACAGAATGCGATCGAAATCGACGGGGCTTCATGCGTTTCGCGCGCACATTCAGAATGAATTTTATATTGGAAGATTCGAATCTGTCAGCGCGGAGAGCACAAATGCAAAAACAAGATCGAAGAAATTTGAAAGATCAAACGTCTGAGGAATCGTAAGATTCTTCGTTGGCGAGAGAAAAATTCGTAACAGCTCTTCAGATTAGAGCTCGTATTGATAGTTATTACTTGAAATTCGTATCAAATGAGATACTCAGATTTCAATTCCGAGTTAGATAAGAGTTTTTCTATTGAATCGCGATTGCGGATATACATTTCATACATATCATAATTCGATTGTAAGAAACTTGGATTCAACTCTGAAGAAAAATTTAAGTATCTCATATGAGACAAATTTCGGACAATAACTATATAATACGAGTCTAGATCTCTCTCGCGGAAGTTATATCGCGAATGAAATGTTATTTGATTATATTATCGATTGTTGTATACACTTAGACGGTAATCTTGTATCTTTTTGGAAAGAAATTTCTCTGACTCGTAGAAAAGTTGACTCCACTCTCCGATGACGGATTCAATCTTCTTTCAAGAGGCAAAGCGAAAGCAGTTCGGGAAAGGACTGCGAGAAACTGTTTGAAACGGGGTACAAACGAGTGTGTCTTCTTTCGGACACTAAGAAAGGCGCACGCACGATCGGAGACACGGCATGAGCATTTTGCCGCGTGGCTCGTCAAAGGTGAAAAGTGGAGACGTGTAATATCGCCAGTGACCGGTGAAAGGATCGCCGATATGTACTCATCAAATGTCCCGCCGACGATCGCGGATTCTCGATCGCCTTCTCATAACGCATTTCCCACGATCCCTCATCTCCTACATGATCGATACGTTCATTTGCGATTGTAATTAACGCGCGATTGCGATGTGTCCGTAAATCGCAGACGCAGCCTCGATCAGCAAAAGGCATCAGCACAACATTCTATTTTCCAGATTGGAAGTACTGCGTGATTCAATGCACGGGTTACTTGAAGTCCTGGGCACCCGCGAAGATCGGCCTCGAGGAGCAAGAGGGCGAGGCCGACGGTGAGGCCTGCAATCTGTCGTGCCTGGTCGCGGTCGGCCGGATCCAAACGGCGATATCGACAGCCGCGTTGCCGTCGAGGAAGCCCCATTTGAGACCTATACAATTCGTGTCGCGACACGCGATGGATGGCAAATTTCTCTTCGTGGACCAAAGGTCGGTACGTCCGAGTGGAGTCGTTGATAAGCTCGTCGATCCGATGATAAGAAGGTGATCTTTCCTTGATTCAGAGCTACTCCAGTATTGGGTTTTCTACCTCAGGAATTACTGGGCACCAGTATGTACGAATACTATCACCACGACGACATTCCTCATCTAGCGGAGTCTCACAAAGCCGCCTTGCAGACCACCGAGCGCGTTACCACGCAGGTAATTAATATATCAATCCGTTAGTCTCGCCTGCTCAATGCGCTCCTTTGCAACGATAATCGATCGTTATTAACATTGTTAATAACATGTTTAGCGTGGATACCGACATTGAGTATGCGTGTTTCTCCCCCGATCGTGACGACGCATTTTCATTTTTAATACGATGTATCTACGTAATACGCGGCTAATTGCAAGCAAGCACAACTAAACAATTCTGTGGTGCGTGTTTCGCATGACTAGTAGGGTGATCGACTCCTAGTCAAATTCGGGATATCGGTCTTAAAAACCGGATGTTTTTATTGGTTACAAAATACCTTGTAATATTAATTTATACATGTCCTTTCTCCCTCTTTTTCTTTCTCTCTCTCTCAGTTATTATACATATATAATATAGATATATTTTTACATATTAATTTTTGAAATAAATGAATAAATTGGATATAGGTATGTAAAACGTTTATTCATTATTAGGTCAACAAAACACAATTTTTTATTATTTTTTTTTATGTAAATTACTAGCTTAGACCTAGACTAATAAAATTCTTAAAATAAAATCGAAGGACACAATCATCAATGAGAGATAAAAACAATGAGAAGTCAACATAAAATGCACTTTTTATCTTATCACACGAATAATAGTAAAATTTTGTTATTTTATTTTACTTTACGTAATAAATTGAAACAAGAATAACGGAACAAAAATAACGTTCCTTTTAGAGTACTTTCGGCACGCCTCTAGAGAGCCAAAAATCGGAATGTCTCATAAAATTCGGGATGATTGATTATTATTGCGTAATAATGAAATTATTATTGCTTGCAGATTTATAGGTTTAGGAGCAAGGGCGCGAATTTCGTGAGGCTGCAGTCCGAGTGGAAGTCCTTCAGGAATCCGTGGACCAAAGACATCGAGTACCTAATCGCCAAGAATTCCGCTATTTTGTAAGCTATAATGTTACGCTAATCTCTCGAGATTCGAGCGACGATAGCGTGTGAATAATCGCCTTCCTCCATTTTCTCAGCTGTGACACGCGTCCAGGTGGAAATAACGGATCCGAGGATTCCAGTGTGCAGGGCAATTATGATTACTTCACGCAGAGTAAGTGCAATTTGAAGACTCACGCTCTCTCATGCGATCTTGATCATCGATGAGACTGATAAACATGGATTTATCTTGCTTGTAGGTAATGGTGGACTAGAAAGACTGATCTCGAGCCACGTGGAGGTAAGTAAGATCGGCCGGCAAATAGCGGAAGAGGTACTAGACCTTCAAAGACGCGGCGAGGACTCTTCCTCGGGTAGTAGTCCGGGTCCAACAACGGAGCCTGGTTTATTAAATACCGAGGTAAATAAGTTTTAACGAGGTTAAAGTCAACTGACATCTTAATGTTTTGCTCTCGATTGAAGATGCAAATCACGACGACGGTGTCGCCGGAGAGGATTCCCGATGTGTCCCAACCGGGCATTGGCAGCGACAACAGTAGTAGCAAACCGACGTCGACGTTCAACCATGTAGCGAACAACATGCAGCTCAACAGCATCGCGAACGACCAAGGTCATAGCTATTACTGTCTCTAAGGAGTCGTTTCTTGGTGTGTAGTGCGATTGCCGAAATTACTCAGAAGAGATCTAGAGATAAAGCGCTCGTGAATAGAAAGAGAGAATGTTCACGCTAGAGCGTGGTAAGAATTTAGTTGAGAAATTAGGAAAAATCGTGACTTTTCATACATTTCTTTTCCTTTTTCTCTCTTGAATGTCTTATTCTCGCTTGTGTGAGAGACAAATATTACGTGAGAAGCGAATCGAGATTGATTCGTACTGCACGGCTAGAATTACAAATTATAGCGTCGGTGTTGGCCATCATCTCACGTCGATATTAGCGATATCACGCACAACGTAACATCCACCTCCTTTCAGGAGCGTCACCAGACGAGGAAATGATGGATATGATCGGCAATAGCGCGATTAACGAATCGCCGAATCCGATCCCGTCCGACGGCAACGACGAGGCAGCGATGGCTGTCATCATGAGCCTTTTGGAAGCCGACGCGGGCTTGGGCGGTCCCGTGGACTTTTCCGGATTGCCCTGGCCTTTGCCATAGTGAATGTTCATTTTAGTCCGCGATTAAAGGAGCATTGGATGAACGGAACTTTGCTGAAGAAATCCCCGAATGATCGTTACAAGCCTACTGGTGCTAAAATGGTGCTTTAAGGCTCCTGGGTACTCCCGCCGCTGTGTCATGTTGGGTCGTTACACGTCAGAGACGATACACGCTGAAATGATGCGCTGAAAATTCTTATGTAGCATTTTCAAATAAAAAAATATTTGTATAGCCCGTATCAGACTACCGACTGCACAGGCCAACCCGACTACCGACTCTCAATGGATCAATCACAGTGAAACATCGACTAATCGGCCAATTTAGACTTCAGTCTATTTTTCAAGTCAGCGACTCGAGTCGTAGCAAATCCTAAGCCCATATCAAAAGTATATGCATTGTAATCTTTGAGTAGTGTATATAAATAATTTGTACGTTTTAGCCTTGACCGACTGGAGTCGGCAGTCGTAGTCGGCCTGTGCAGTCGGTAGTCTGATATGGGCTTATGAAAGAATAGCTCAAATAGCTTGATATCAAGTGTTCTTTTATAGAAATATTTTTTTATTTGAAAATAATATGCAAAAATTTTAAGGTTTTCTCGCGTTTTCTCGCTTCTGACGTTATCAATAACAATCTCCACGATGAGGAACCTTAAGGAATAGAAACTCTAAGTTAAATAAATTGTAGCTTCCAAATGAAATTATCAACACACAACTCGACCGGCAGTGGAGATATCGTCTGTTTCTTTTTTTTTTCATCGTGGATTTGTTGAACTACACATGTGTGTATATATATGTATGTGTGTATATGTATGTGTGCGTGTGTATAAGATTATCCTCTCCATTGTCCTTAATCCTTCCAAGAGAGAGACGTCTATGCTGCAAGCTAATTCTTGTACAACGGTGAGAGACAAACAAACGACAAAGTCCTCCTTGGAGGATTACAGTAGTGACAATGGTGCGGACGATATGTGCAAATGAGGTGTTTTAGTGACAAATTGACATTATATGTGTAAATATGTAACATGCGTGTACACACGCGCGATACGACGCGTTTAAGTGTACCTAATTAAATCGTAAGGATATTAGTACGGGAAAAGGACTATCAGATGCTGAGGAGAAGTTTTGATGTGAACTGAATAATGATTATTGTTAAGTTAAATCGATAGTTAAGATTACGAGAGCATTTCCTATTTTTCATTGCTCTGAAACGGACATTGGCAGTTGAACGAAAATAGTAAAAACAATCGATTAACTTTTTAGAATCTACGTTTTATCTTTCCTTTAAAATACAGTACGAATGATCATTGACTGCTAGTGGAGTACCGAAAAATAAGTAACAATTATAAATTATACATATGGTCTCTCGAAAATAAAATCTTTTAATTCACAGAACGTATAGAATGACAACTTTTGCCTGTCACGCACATGAATCTCTGGTTTATGTACATTTTATTTATATGACGAAGTAGAAACAGTATGTATAATGACTAATACAAAAATCTTAATTTATATCTTGGCTTACAACCTATTTATACGATTGGAATCGTTAAGCGATTCTATGAATTTCATTTTCGCATAATGTACGATCCTATTCTTACAAAAATATAATATCAAGAAAAGCAAGTAAAATGATGTGTAAATAACACTATATTCTACTATAACTTATAGTTCGATGTTAAAAAAAAAGAAACAGAATTTGGAAATAATACATTATTTGTACGTAACGCCGTTACAAATTAGTTTTACGCGCGTACACATCAAAATTATACTGTATATTCTGCGATATATTTGCGGAAATATCATGCATTTAGATATTTAAAATGCAGGAAGTATAAAGTATATACCGTTAACACGTTTTCATTCTGCAGTCTCTCTCTTCATATTATATTCTTATTATATATTATTTACAATAACGTATACATAACGTTTTTATCAATTTTCTTATATCTGTATCTAGATTAGGTTTCATGTTTCATCCATCAGCAATTTTTTTGGTATTACTCATATTTATTTCAATAATGTTGTCTGCTATCGATATGCTTGTTTTTGGCAATCTACAACCTTGCAAATAATCGGTATTTAAAATGACAGAATGAGAATTTTTTTATGGAGCTTTGCCCATGGAGTTTGATCTGAGTCAAGCAATATTTCCTGGCCAATAGAACCTAGCTTCCTCTTCCTCATTATCTGAATTTAAAATAGCGAAAGTTTCGTGCACAAGTACTTCAATATTATATTTTGTTTTACTCTAACTTATTGCACTTAGTGTATACAAATTCATAAAATTCTACAAAAAAGAACAAATCTATTGCATTAAAATTGTAAAGGATAAACGAAGGATGCTTTGTAAATTGTTGATTCTGTCATATTAAAAATGTTCTGTGGCGTGTTTTCATTGTTTTTTAATATTTTATAGCTCATATTACACATGAGCTTTGTATATAGATCAATTATCTACTTCTTCTATTTTAATATATTGTTTCGACTTTGAATCTGGTGACGCGGGCGTTTTGGACTTCTTTTTTTGTTTTTTAGATACATCCTCGTGATCAGAGATACTTGAGGAAATATTTGATGCTGACATATGCTCTGTATGTTGAAGCTGCTCTTCATCTTCATTGTAGTGTTTTTTCACTGGGGAAATATTGATTATCTTACCTTCACTTTTAATTTTAATCTCAGACTCCGAATTTCTATGTGTTTTTTTATGTTTTTTTGATTTTCTCTTATCTTTCTCGGAATCTTCTATTTTTATACATAGATCTGATTTCATATGTTCATCTAAATTTTGTATTTCCATATTTTTATTGCTGGATGATATTCCCATATTTTCATTGATTAGTTTGTCTAATATAACTGGATCAGGTTTTTCCTCCTTAATTTTAATAACATAATCTTCTGGTTCTGAATCTGACATTATCATAGACACTTTTTTGCTCTTCTTATGTTTCTTACTATTCTGTTGCTCCTCTTTAGGGCATTTAATGCTATGTACAGTATTCGTGGTATTGTTAAATATACTTTCTTCATTTTCTGTCATATACATTGATTCTGAATCGGATTCTCTAGATTTCTTCACATGTTTCTTCTTCTTTTTCTTCTCTGGTTCAGAAGTAGTGTCTGTTTCAGAACGTTCTCTCTTCTTTCGTTTACGTGATTCCATATGTTCAGTCGGATTCGTATTATTATACAAATCTGTATCATCGTTATTTTGCAACTTATAATTTGATCCTATATTTTTCTGTGTATATGCTTCTGAATCAGAATGCTCAATCTTTATTTTAATGTGTGTTTCTTTATCATTGTCCTCCGATGTGGTAACATTTGACCCATTGATCATCTTCATGCCATTTATATTATTTTTAATATTGATGCCTGTATCTGAGATATTAAATATTTCTGGTAATCTACAGTTTTGTAAGTAATCAGTATTTAAAGTAGCACAGATGAAGGGAATTTTGGCATTTTTATCTATATGAGTTACAGAACATTTTATTTCTTGGCCAATCTCCACAGTATTACCTAGCCATTCTTCCTCCTCGTTATCTGGTTTTGGAATAGTAACAGTAAATACTTTGTGAACAAGTAATACAATATGATCCAAGCCCTTCTTGTTCACTATGCCTACAAATTGGATGTGATAATAAATCTACTTTTAATAAAAAAAAATATATAAATATAAAATTTTTGATAAAAAAAATAGAAACATAATTTACATACCTTTTAAAGAAGATCCAACTTTTGGGCAGAATAAATAAAAGTCAGCTTCGATGTCAACATGAATAAAATGGCTGTCATAGAATATTTCTCCAGAGTTACTCAATAATTTGGGATTTTTATATGATATTAAAAACCCTTTTAATCTAAAATAAAACGATATATTTTATCAAACGCTATTGCAAAGCTATTAAAAAAAAACGCTATTATTAAATATATAAAATATATGTAAGACAAAAAATATATCACGTACTCTGCATCATAAGTATTTAGCATAGACATCAGAATTTCATTTAGAGCTTTCCGAAGATTTTTCAGGTGGAATGGATGTAACGCGAGATGCTTCGTGGTATTTTTGAAATGTACACAAGAATCATCCTCTTCTAAAAGTCCCATCAACTCCAGATTGGTCCATATTATTCTCTGATACGTTTTAAATCTCATTCTGCTTCGTAATCAGACAGAATTATCGAAGAAAATACTTAAAACAGACACTTGTATATTCCGAAGAGTGCAAAGTCGTAACTAACCTATCTAAAGCGGCACACGATGTTTGTTTTCGTGCTAAATTGTTTGCTGGATAGAAATTCTCTGTTCTGATTGGTGCATTTCTGAAGACAGACCAATCAGAATAGAGTATTTCCATCCATTGTTACGTCCACGATAAATAACTATATAGGGAAATTTGAAAGTAGTGAAATCAGTGACTTACGTGGACGGTCAACAGAGTGATGACTCCGCTTTTGGGTCACTCTGCTTTTCACCGAGTTTACCCTGGGTCTCGGGAGCCTGGCGAAACGATTGATGAATCTGGCGGAAAATCAGCGGTGC
>NW_022639607.1:339014-340648 GCF_010583005.1 Odontomachus brunneus
ATCAATCCAGCACGAAACAAGCATCGTGTGCCGCTGGCTTAATCTCGTCTTATATTTAGAAACGTTCTCTCTCTCTCTCTCTCTTTATGGTTTCATACAAGCCTATATTCAGTAGCCCTTTTAACACAACATGAAGGAAGACTATTAGGAAGGAATTTATAAGTTTTGATTTGTTTCTTATTTGAAAGATAGAAGGGGATTGATAAAAATGTTTTTTTTAAACGTTTTAGTCAATAACGTAATAAGAAGAAAGCGCATTTGACCTACTGTTGAATCTATCACTATTCAATTGTTCTGTCACTCAAATCTATCACTACCTAAATTTTTTTTATTAAGATATTATACATAGCCTTTAAGTGCAAGCTTATTTGGTTTAAAAGTTCTCACAATCTTTATTTTCCTTACCCTATCTAAAGTTGTTTCCTTATTACTAAGGCATGTGTATAAGAATGTCTTAACGTACCTATTTACATTGGTCATTTAGACTTTGCCTTAACCTACTTCTATTTCTACAACTCCTACTGTTTTTATCCTTCACCCACATTTTGATCTCGGCTTTAACTTGAATAATATATTGCTTGACTTCTAATCTCTTGCTAATCTCTTGTTCTTATTGTACTGCCTCCTTCCTTTTTTTTCCTTTATATAATTTCACTTATTCATTTTCAAACTTCTGTTCCTTACTCACTAAGCTTAAAACTAACCTTAACCTACAAACGTAAAACACATCTTCTACTTTCTATTAAGTATTACCTTAAAATTAGATGTAGATTTAGATTTAAATCCAAATCTTAAACGCACAGTTCCAATTTCCCTTTTAAACTCAAAAAACAAAAATAACCTCCGATTTAACTTTTACCTTTTGATTTCGATTTTCCACTAGATTTATCTCGAATTTCAAGCTAGTCCACAACTTAAGATTTGAATTCAGATCCAATTCTTCACATATTGATTGCATGAATGAATACCGCTCCGGGATTAATATAGGGTCTTAAGGCTAATAAATTAAAATTCACGAAAATTATAACGTATGTCATCTTAACAAGATATAGGTGTTACAATGTGCTTTATCGATTGTCCATCCTAGTTTACTCCCTTATACTTTTTTTTATACTTTAGCATTGGCGGCATTCAGGAGAGAAAGCTACTTTGCAACTGTTATAAAATTCGTGAATCTGATTAGTATATGCTCTTGGATTTAATCCAAATTAAGAGCATACTCCAATCAGATTCATGAATTTTACAACATTTGCAAAGTAGCTTTCTTTGCTAAACGCAACTATTGTCTTAAGTTATCTGTTTATATTGCTTTCCTGGAATTTGTCTTAGCCTACTTCTAATGCTACCGCTCCTGTTTTCACCTATCTTGTTTGAATTTTATCTTTTTAAATAAAGTATTTGGTTTTTCGTCTCTTATTTATTCTTATTTTACTACCTCTCCTCTCTTCTCCTTTCTAGCTTCGCTTATTTACTTTTAAGGTTCTGCTTCTAACTCTCTAAATCTATAATCGTCTTAAAATTAACTATAATACTCCAATTAATCTTATGGCTCCTGCACACAGGACGCGGTAATGCTTTCCGTAATAATCTTCTAGCTCTTAGGGTGCCATCCCATTGAGCACGGATCGGAACGC
>NW_022639607.1:341679-344393 GCF_010583005.1 Odontomachus brunneus
AAACTTTTACGGAACGGAACTAGAGAACGGAACGCTCATTATAGTAAGAAATCCGATCCGGCGTTCCGATCCGTGCTCAATGGGAAGGCACCCTTAATATTAATCTTAACGTCTAATCTTATCACTACTAAATTATCCCTAAACCTATTTAACCGTACCTCTAAATGTCTGCGTTACTTAAAATTTTATCTATAAGCTATTCTTATTTACTACCTTCCCTTATTTTTAAAGTTATCATTCATCTAGAATTAATATTATAATTTCGCTTATTGCTATGAGCTTAGGCTTAACTATGAATATGAACCTTGTACAGAGAATCACCAACTTGGGCTGCGTTCCGAAATCACTGCCAGTGCTGAAATTCTATAGTATACGTGACATAAACTATAGAATTTCAGTACTGGCAGTAAATTTCGGAACGCAGCCTTGGTCACGTGATTAGCTGATTGGCTGGCATAAATATATACGGATTTAGACATTAGGTCTGTCTTTGTAGCTGCACTGCTGAATTGGTGCAATATATTGAAGTGAGACAAATATATATTTTCTCACTCTAACTTATTGCACTAGTTCAGTAGTGCAGCTATAAAGAACAGGCCTATTGAGACGCCAATGCAGAACAAATGCTTATATTTATATATATATGGTTTTGCATTGGCGTCACAATGTCTAAATCCGTACATGTTTATGCCAGCCAATCGCAGAGTAGCTGAGTAGCTGGTCACATGACTAATAGCGTTTTTCATTGGCAGAACTGGTGCGCACTGAGTGCGCACTAAGGCTTGTTTACAATACATTTTCATATTTAAAATCGTGTCTTAATACATATTTAAAAATATTTTAGGTTATAAAATGATTCGTACGGATGTTATACATATTATATTACTGGTTAAAAATATTTGAGAATTTATTTAAGACAATCTTTCAATATAATAACATACTGTGAACAAGCTTAGTGCGCACTCAGTGCGCACCAATTCTGCCAATGAAAAACGCTATAAGTTGGCGGTTCTCTGTACTAGAGGTTCTCTACCCAGGGCCAGTCGAACACGCTATTAATTCCGAAGTTTCCGCTACAAGTCGCCACTACCTACATATTTACGTTATTGACCAAAACATTTTAAAACATAATCAGACAAGATTAGATAGGTTAACTACGATGTCAAAGAAGGCGAGAGTTTTCGATGTGCAGGAGATGATGCAGAATATCAGGCAGACCCTTCAGAACAACAAAGCAACTGGGTTCCAACAAGAAAAATCCGTCGACGAAAGTGCGGATTCCAAAGATGACAGCAAAGAAAGCGACGACGAAGATAATTTGATTGGTCCACCGATACCACTTCCGCTACCTGCTGATGTAAACACGAAAACTTCGGACGCAGATGAGAAAAAGAAGAAGAATGTTAAGAGCGCCGACAACGACGACGACGATGACGATGACGACGAATCGTCCGATGACGAGTCGTCCAACAAGATTCCGTGTACCCACGAAGTGACAATGACGCATGGCACTAAAGCCGTCACCGCCATCGCCGCGGATCCCTCCGGCGCTCGATTAGCCTCCGGATCTGTTGACTACGATGTCTGCTTCTGGGACTTCGCAGGTATGGACTCGTCCATGAGAAGCTTCAGGACCCTACAACCCTGCGAAAATCATCCCATCAAATGTCTACAGTATTCAACAACCGGTGACATGATACTGGTGATATCTGGAGCAGCACAGGCCAAGGTCCTGGACCGGGACGGCTTTGAAAAGTGTGAGACGGTGAAAGGTGATCAATATCTCATCGACATGTCACGCACGAAAGGTCACACTGCCAGTCTGAATAGTGGTGATTGGCATCCATCTGTGAAGGAACAGTATCTCACTTGCTCTCAAGATAGCACCTGTCGGATTTGGGATCTGAATAGTCCACGTTGTCACAAGAGTTTGATAAGGTGTAGGGCTCAGAATGGCGTGAAGACTATGCCAACCACTTGTGCATATAATCGAGATGGTAATGTAATCGCTTGCGGGTGCATAGATGGTTCTATTCAAATGTGGGATCAAAGGAGAACCTTTGTGACCCCTTCTCTGGTATCACGTGGTGCACACGCACAACACAGTGAGATATCTAGTCTGAGCTTTTCCTATATCAAGCGGATGTTGGCCAGCAGAGCCTGTGATGACACTCTGAAGTTGTGGGACCTGCGAATGTTCAAGTCACCGATCTTTGTGGCAAAGGACTTATTCTCGCGTTACAACACGACTGATTGTATGTTCAGCCCGGACGACACGATGGTGGCCACGGGAGAGTCCTTAAACAAAAATGCAGAACATGGCAGGATGTTATTTTACAGCAGCACGACGTTCGACTTGGTCAGCCAGATCTCTGTGACAAATTCACATGTGATCAAAACTCTGTGGCATCCAAAACTGAATCAGGTGTTTGTTGGCTGTGGCAACGGTATTGTGAAGGTGTACTATGATCCTAAGAAAAGCATGAGAGGTGCCAAGCTGTGCGCTGTCAAGACACATACCAAACAGAAGCACATTGAGATAATGTCTACACAGCAAATCATAACGCCTCACGCACTTCCTCTGTTTCGCCAGGACAGGCCCAAGTCAGTTCGTAAACAGATGGAAAAAGATAGGCTGGATCCTGTTAAATCCAGACGTCCTGATCTGCCTATTACTTCTGGTCAAGGTGGTAGAGTGGCATCCTCAGGAGGAA
>NW_022639607.1:344403-384403 GCF_010583005.1 Odontomachus brunneus
GACGCCAATGCAGAACAAATGCTTATATTTATATATATATGGTTTTGCATTGGCGTCACAATGTCTAAATCCGTACATGTTTATGCCAGCCAATCGCAGAGTAGCTGAGTAGCTGGTCACATGACTAATAGCGTTTTTCATTGGCAGAACTGGTGCGCACTGAGTGCGCACTAAGGCTTGTTTACAATACATTTTCATATTTAAAATCGTGTCTTAATACATATTTAAAAATATTTTAGGTTATAAAATGATTCGTACGGATGTTATACATATTATATTACTGGTTAAAAATATTTGAGAATTTATTTAAGACAATCTTTCAATATAATAACATACTGTGAACAAGCTTAGTGCGCACTCAGTGCGCACCAATTCTGCCAATGAAAAACGCTATAAGTTGGCGGTTCTCTGTACTAGAGGTTCTCTACCCAGGGCCAGTCGAACACGCTATTAATTCCGAAGTTTCCGCTACAAGTCGCCACTACCTACATATTTACGTTATTGACCAAAACATTTTAAAACATAATCAGACAAGATTAGATAGGTTAACTACGATGTCAAAGAAGGCGAGAGTTTTCGATGTGCAGGAGATGATGCAGAATATCAGGCAGACCCTTCAGAACAACAAAGCAACTGGGTTCCAACAAGAAAAATCCGTCGACGAAAGTGCGGATTCCAAAGATGACAGCAAAGAAAGCGACGACGAAGATAATTTGATTGGTCCACCGATACCACTTCCGCTACCTGCTGATGTAAACACGAAAACTTCGGACGCAGATGAGAAAAAGAAGAAGAATGTTAAGAGCGCCGACAACGACGACGACGATGACGATGACGACGAATCGTCCGATGACGAGTCGTCCAACAAGATTCCGTGTACCCACGAAGTGACAATGACGCATGGCACTAAAGCCGTCACCGCCATCGCCGCGGATCCCTCCGGCGCTCGATTAGCCTCCGGATCTGTTGACTACGATGTCTGCTTCTGGGACTTCGCAGGTATGGACTCGTCCATGAGAAGCTTCAGGACCCTACAACCCTGCGAAAATCATCCCATCAAATGTCTACAGTATTCAACAACCGGTGACATGATACTGGTGATATCTGGAGCAGCACAGGCCAAGGTCCTGGACCGGGACGGCTTTGAAAAGTGTGAGACGGTGAAAGGTGATCAATATCTCATCGACATGTCACGCACGAAAGGTCACACTGCCAGTCTGAATAGTGGTGATTGGCATCCATCTGTGAAGGAACAGTATCTCACTTGCTCTCAAGATAGCACCTGTCGGATTTGGGATCTGAATAGTCCACGTTGTCACAAGAGTTTGATAAGGTGTAGGGCTCAGAATGGCGTGAAGACTATGCCAACCACTTGTGCATATAATCGAGATGGTAATGTAATCGCTTGCGGGTGCATAGATGGTTCTATTCAAATGTGGGATCAAAGGAGAACCTTTGTGACCCCTTCTCTGGTATCACGTGGTGCACACGCACAACACAGTGAGATATCTAGTCTGAGCTTTTCCTATATCAAGCGGATGTTGGCCAGCAGAGCCTGTGATGACACTCTGAAGTTGTGGGACCTGCGAATGTTCAAGTCACCGATCTTTGTGGCAAAGGACTTATTCTCGCGTTACAACACGACTGATTGTATGTTCAGCCCGGACGACACGATGGTGGCCACGGGAGAGTCCTTAAACAAAAATGCAGAACATGGCAGGATGTTATTTTACAGCAGCACGACGTTCGACTTGGTCAGCCAGATCTCTGTGACAAATTCACATGTGATCAAAACTCTGTGGCATCCAAAACTGAATCAGGTGTTTGTTGGCTGTGGCAACGGTATTGTGAAGGTGTACTATGATCCTAAGAAAAGCATGAGAGGTGCCAAGCTGTGCGCTGTCAAGACACATACCAAACAGAAGCACATTGAGATAATGTCTACACAGCAAATCATAACGCCTCACGCACTTCCTCTGTTTCGCCAGGACAGGCCCAAGTCAGTTCGTAAACAGATGGAAAAAGATAGGCTGGATCCTGTTAAATCCAGACGTCCTGATCTGCCTATTACTTCTGGTCAAGGTGGTAGAGTGGCATCCTCAGGAGGAACACTGAGTTCCTATGTCATACGAAATCTTGGCTTGAGCAAGAGGATAGAGGACGATCAAGATCCCAGGGAAGCTATCCTTAAATATGCCAAGATAGCAGAAGAGAAGCCGTATTGGATTGCACCAGCATACAAGAGAACACAGCCAAAGACTATATTTCAAACTGATGATCAGGACAGTGGCCCAAGCAATAAAAGACAGAAACAGTGAACTTATATTTTGTAACATATCACATATAAATTTAAGTTTAATTATTTATACATAATACACATATTACTACTAAAAACTAATTATTTTATAATATAATATTGATTTGTTTCGTTGCATATGACTCGATAAGCTGCTACTTCCTACAAAATGAATCGTATCCTTGTGTTGAAGATGTGAGGATAAAAATATCAATGACTGTTTACACGGCAGCTTAAAACCGGTTTAGTAACCACCGTAGTTAGTGAATTCTTGAATCCGATTGGAATATATTTCTAGATCTAAAAGAATATACCAATCGGATGCGAGAGTTTACTAAATACGGTTGTTACTAAACCGATTTTAAGTTGCCGTGTAAACTTAGTTAATAATTTTTCGAAATACGTACATAGCATACTCAGGACGTAAAAGTCAATTTATATTTCTAATATTTAAATATTACCGCGCGCGTGCACAATAAAGTGATCTGTTCTTAAGGTATCTTTAAAGGTACCTTTACATGGAAGCGTCGAGCGTTAAAGCGTTAGCCAATCAACGTATTAGGTTCCAGAAGTATACTTGTAGTTCTTGCGAAAAATGGCATTTTGATTAGCTACAGCTTTAACGCTCGACGCTTCCATGTAAAGGCACCTTTAGGTCTGTTCTTTTCAGCTGCACTGGGTGCTTTCCAGTTGCAATATCCCTAGACACTTTCATGCACACGGCGACATAAATTGCATTCTAATTGTCGTTATCGTCGACACAACACTACACATCCATGTTCAGCTCGAGGGCTACTAGTCGCTGTGTAAACTAGTGTTTTCTAGTGAAAATTAAAGTTAATAAGCGTAGCAGCTTGAAAAGTACCAGCGGCACTGGCATTTGCGACGTGAAGTGGATAATATCTTTTTTATTATTTAGATTTTATTATTTATTATTAAAAAATACCAAAATATAAGCATAGTTGACAAATAATCTTAACCTTACCCGACATATATACACATTAATACATACTTTGTTCCAATTGCATCGTGCACAACGTTACTTCGTGCATTTCTCTATACATATGTGTCAAGATGTGTTAAGCAATTGGAAAGCACCTATTGTAGTGATTGGTTCGACCTGGTAATTCACTAGATAATCTTTGCATCGGTTAAAAATTCCCAAAATTGGTGAGAAGTTACCAATAACGGAAATCCTGGATACGAGTCTATCAGTATCAGTCACATGGCTTATGTCGTCACTCGCGCATATATATATATATATATATATATATATATATATATATATATATGTGTATGGTTTTGCATCGGCATCGTAATGGCTTGGTTTACATCGTGCACTTAATACGCGTATCAGGTACTATATTCGTATCAAATTCGTATTAAATATTTAATACACACGATGTAAACACTGACGGATCAATTTAGTGCGAGTGTGCCAAGTAGGAGTATTATACTAAACTAATCGCGTATCAAATGATACAAATGATGACATATACGTATGAAACGAATGTTAGAGGGAACCTAACCTAATTAAAATCGGTGTTATCGGTAACCGTTGGTTTCAAATTATATTAAAAGTCTTGTAAAAAAGGAGAGAAGAAACGAGCACATTTTTAGAATTATGCATTCCTTCTGTCGGTCGAAGCTATCTTAAGCAAATTGCAACTCCAAATACCACTACTAGGAGGTAAACGACATGAATTAAATTCGTATTATATTTTTCCTTTAATACGTTCGATGTAAACGCACTCGTATTAAAGCATTGGTGCGCATCAAATTTAATACGCGTACTAACGTTTTGACGATGTAAACCAAGCCAATATCCAAATCCGTACATGTTTATGTTAGCCAATCGCAGAGTAGCTGAGTAGCTGGGGCCCAATTCTTGACGGTGTGCGAATGAGATACGCATGCGAAAATCTACAGTATACGTAACGTGAACTATACATTTTCGCATGCGTATCTCATTAGCATACCATCAAGAATCGAGCTCCTGGTCACATGACCAAGTTGGCGATTCTCTTTAAAGGCCATCTACAATAGCTGTAAGAATATAGCTGTAAGGCTGTAACGTGAGCTGTCAACGGGCAATAGGACTAGACATTAGCCAATAGGAGAAGGGAATAGAAATAATTGACCAATCCGAATTCCTATTACTTGTTCTTATTGCCTGTTGCCTAGCATTCTGCAAAGGCCTTTACTTCTCTAATGCGCACAATTCATTTTCATGTCGGCATAGCATCAGGACGGTCAGGATTCGCAGTAAATAAGGAACGCAGCTATTGTGAATTTGAGTTTTGCCTGAGGTATTTGTTACGTGAGGACATGTTCGAATTTGTTTGAACGTAAAAAACCAGTAATTTTTTAAAATATATTTTAGATTATTTCCAATGGCTTAAAATTTTATTATCTATTATAGAATAATGTTAAGACACATTAAATTTTATTAAATGCCTGGAACCATATATTGAGAGAAAAAGGGATTGTGTTTGATGTTAATTCTGATTCAATAATGTTAGGCGTTTAAAATTTTAAAATATTCTTGTTTTGAGTTCTAGGAATAAGATTTTGCGACTTGAGAAATTATCAATTCGTACGTAAGTCAGATTACCTCAAACATGTCTAAATCAAAAGACAGCATTTCTAAGAAACGTTCCAGTAATACCGCTATTCTCGATGAAGATACGGACAACGTTAGCACAGGTAAAAGTATTTTTTTTCATTATCTTATTTCATGATATGAGCTTTTTATTTAAGTGAAAGAAAGTGCTTCATGGTTGAATATGGGACATTTTAATTTTACATTTTGAGGTTAATTATCGAAGAAGCAAATGCAGGTCACAAAAATGTTGTTATTTTGCACTTTTTCTTCTTTAATATATGGTAATATATTAAAGGTTTCACAGAGGCTTCACAGAGAATTCTGTCCCAATGCCATTATACCCTTGTGATTTTGCACGTTCCTTTAATAACTAGTGCTCTGTTCTTTTTAGCTGCACTGCTGAACTGGTGCAATAAGTTAGAGTGAGAAAAAGTATATTTATCTCATTTTAATTTATTGCACTAGTATTTTTGTAGAAAAATTTTTCAAAGAGAGAAAAACAAATTATATGAAAAGTAATAGAATATTTTAAAGTAAAAAGTATTTTTTAAAGATACAAAGAAATTTAACTTAAAAATTATTCTCATAGTAAATACATCTTATGTTATTATACATCTAATGTCAGCATATGTTTGAATTTCTTTTTTGTAGCATCTACAGATAAACTTTGGTGGCATGAAATAGAAGAACTGTCACCATTGAGGATTCATGTGCCAAGTAATTCTGTAATATCTCGTGATACTACATCTAGTCTTAATACTATTAACCAGTTGTTACCACCAACAATAAGAAATTCATCGGTCCTATTAGTGTATCCTCCTGATAAATCCAATGATTCAAGTAACATAAAAGGACAGTTGAGTGCAGGTATGATCAAATTTATAATACTAAATTTGTATAGTATGGATATACACGCTATATAATGTTAATGCTAATGATATATATGTGTATGTATATATATTTTTTTTAGAAATTGTAAAGAATAATGTTTTGGAAACATCTGAATCTGAGAAAGAAATTAGTATAAAAAAGAAGAAAGGTCTTTTAACGATCGGAGATAGAATGAGCAAACAAAATGATTTTTTCAACGTATTGAATCTTAAAAAGCGTCGTATCTCACATGATGAAACAACAGATATATCCCATGTGTCGAGAAATCTTTCATTTAATAAAATGTCACCAATAAAGTTACAAGAAAAGGAAAAGTCACAAAAAGAGGATAGTGAAGATTCAATGTCAGATATTCCTTTGAAGTCAAGACCATGGCTTTTAAGAAAAACGCTTGAAGAGGGAAATAATTTAACTTCAGAGAAATTGAGATATATAATGAATAGTTCTAGGTGTAGCGATGGAACATTAAATAAACCTAGATTAAGAAAATCTGATGGAAGACATACTGACTCTTTAAATTTATCAAACAAAAGTCCAGTAAAAGCTCAACATTCAAATGTTGAACAACATGTTATGTCTGATAGTGTGAATACACCGGAAGATAATCGATATTTATTTAAAAAAAGACGTCTAGCAATGCAGTCTCAAGTACAATATATGCAAGAAAAAAAGAATTCTTTCGAAGCTGTTTTCGCTGATAACAGTGATGCAAGCTTGCCAAGAGGTAGAGACATGATTCAAGAAGGCGATACTCAATCCGTGACTCGTGATATAGAAGACCAGATGCCAAGGGTCTCGTCATTACATTCGGAAATTGTAGTCGATGATTCTGAGAGTGATTTTTCGGATAATCAGCAGAGTACAAGCCCACGATCGAAATTCTTTAAAGCACTTAGGAAGTCAAGTAAGAAAACGCAAGATAAAATCAAGCAAGACATGTTGGGTAATTTATCGCCACATGTTTATAATGTTCATAACGAGAGATCTGCTATCTTAAAGCCAAAGACAAGAATGATGAGACGTGCACTTGATATAAGCTCATTCGAAAATCCATTCGAGGACGTACTTCAAGAACATAGCGACAGTAGCAGAGAAAAGAATATAAATATGTCGATTAGAAATCGTGCTTCTCCAGAACTAGATGTATCTATCTATGTAGAAACATCTAGCCATACAAATATCACATCTCCAAAGGTAAATTCGATATCGAGAGAAAAATTGAGGAATATATCTGAAAATGTCATTCCTCCTAAGCGTTCGTCATCTGTTCCGTCCGGGCAGAGTACGCCGGACGGTCGTGTCCAAGGCGCTGCGGTACGTCCGGGCGTCCGTCTCTCGGCCCGAAGTAACGCTATTCTTCGATTATTCGATCAAGATAACGAAATTATTAGAGGTAATTTTATTGTTTTTTCATAATCTTATTTCATGATATGAGGTTTATATTCAGATGAAGGAATATGCTTCATGATTGAATATGGGATGTTTTCTTGGATTTTGGGGTTAATTATTGAAAAAGCAAATACAGGTCACAAAAATGTGATTTTACACACTTTGATAATTATTGAAAAAGCAAATACAGGTCACAAAAATGTGATTTTACACACTTTGATAATTATTGAAAAAGCAAATACAGGTCACAAAAATGTGATTTTACACACTTTGATAATTATTGAAAAAGCAAATACAGGTCACAAAAATGTGATTTTACACACTTTGATAACTAGATGACGAAATTTGAATAACATTTCTGGAAGCGTTTTGTAGAATAATTTCTGGAAGCGTTTTGTAGAATAATTTCTGGAAAAGAGAAAAATGAAGAAAGAATTTATTATAGTAGAGAGAAAGGAGGACGATAGAAAAAATAAACCGATTTTTGTCGAAGAAGTGTAACGTAAGATTATAATGTGTATAACTCACATTATACTTTTTTTTTTAGCAAAAATTGGTTTATTTTATCTATTTGATTCTTGCTTCATTGAACAAGTATTTCTCGCCAGATAAGAAGCGGGCCAATCCGATGGCAATGCCGTCGAAAACTTTCACGAATGCCGAGAAGATGCAACAGATTAAGGAGCGAGTGGAAGCAATGAAGAGTCGTGAATTAGCCGAGATGAAAATGCACGCCGGCAAAATCGATAAAAAGCAATTGGCATCAAACGTGAAGGCCTCAGGTGTCGTTTCAGGGAGAATTATGAAGAAGAAAAAATTGCCCGTCACTTCCGCGAAAAAGGTGGACCCCGCGTATCTGGTGAACGGGGAGGTGTACAAAGTACCGAAGCTCCTGCGTCCGAAGCAGTGGGCCACGGATCGCCTTTACAAGTTTCTGTGGAAATGCCTAGAGACAAAGTACAAGCTGTCGACGAGAATACGGTCGGAAAAATTCGTCGGAGATTTGAGCAAGATCGTCACGCTGATCTTGCGGCGCAAAAAGTACAACAGCTACAAAACCGAGCTGGAGGCCCTGATGAAGGAGATGGCTCGTTTGCAGATCATCAACACTCGGAATGATTTCTATAACTTTTGTCGTGACTTCATGCCATATGAATTTCGCGTTAAAGTCATTCCTATATTATTACCAGGCAATCAGAAGACGATCCCCTATGATCCGGATAAATTGCACACGTCCTTGCTCGATGAGTAATATTATAATTAAAATTGTGATTTTGATATTTTCTATTCGAAGTAGCGTACAATAGATTTACCTGTTCGAAATAGATTTATAGTTTATATAAATGAAACGAAAGAATTTATTATGGAAAAGGCGATGGGAAAAATGGGCAGATTTTTGCCAAAAAAATGCAATGTAAGATTGTAATTTGTATAACGTTATACTTTTTCGGCAAAAATTGGTCCATTTTACTCATTTTCTTTGATTGTTGCACTAGTCTGATGTATGTGCAAATACACGTAGTCTATGCAGTATTGAGTTGTGTAATAAGCAATTTCGGATGTTTTAAGTAATATAAGACGATTGGACTTTGATGTAATTACAATTTTGGAACATTGTAAAGGGTGGCAGAATACCATAGGTCGAAACGGCGTAGATATTGTCATACATTTTTATCTCTGCTAATTCGCGACTCTTTATTGCTTGCTCTCGCTCCTTAATCTACTGCATCTTTTCGGCATTCATAAAAATTTTTAACGGCATTGCCATCGGATTGTTATAATATCAAAATAACACAAAACACCGATAATTGCTTGATTTAAAAAATCCGAAATCGCTTATTAGACAATATAGATATATACGTGGACTGTAATATATAAACTGTTGATATATAAACTATTAAGGTATACATAGCAGTAGTTTTTTTGACTGTATATGTTACGAAACAAAGAGATTGCATATTTGTTACAAGTATTGTAAGGGAGAATCTTGCTTTGTAACTTCTATTTTTGTATTTTTTAATAAAAAAAGATATTCTGAATAGAACTGCGGGCCGATTAATATTGCGTTTCATATCTCGAGTAATGCATTTGTTATACGATAATGATTATATTTTGTATGTATGTGAATGTTTTTCTCTCTTTTTCTCTTTATCGCGAGCGCGTACACCTGTCTAGTTTTTGTAGCACGCCTCGGTCGGCGATAAGCACCTCATGTAAATACACAGCCGGGAATTTGCGCGCGGCCAATGTTTACATTCTCACTCTTCGTCCGGCCGCTGGGCTTCCGTTTGCCACGCGTCCGTCGTGCGTGCGACACACGAAACATAGTTTTCCCACGGTGCTAATATTTGCGTACGTACGATCGCTTCGCTTTCCCGATCATTTGCTTATTCCTCCTTTGATTTGACGACGTGAGAAGTATGTGAAGAAATGCATGTCCAAAATTCTTGCAAACTTTCTGTGCTATTTTCTTTTTATATATTTCGACGCATTTTGCAGGAATTTTTCCGGACATGCGTTTTCTTGCTTATGACGTCATAAGTCAGGAAGATCGCGGCGAACAGGCGTTTTTAACGCGTGCGTATGCTTGTCATAATCGTCTTAAGGTGCTATTAGATGCAAGCGTTCGAGCGTCGAGTGTTAAACCCGTGCGCAGCACCTTTGCGCATAAATTTAAATCGTTCAGATTTCAGCGTCTTGACGCTATTAGCGCAATGTTGCATAATAGAATCCGTGTCTCTTTCTGCGAATATTTGTAACACCTAAAACCTTTTTTTTTATTTTGTTCATATTGCATTTGCAATTAGTGATATTAATGCAATTAACTCCATGTTTTGTTTGTAATATTCGTTACTGATAATGTTATTGCATTTTAATAACCACAAATGATGCCGATAATTAATAAACATTTTGTAATATCTTGCAGTTTTTTCTGAATTGCTAATAAATATCTCGAAATTCAACTGACAGTTCAGTATGTAATCAAATTAATTTTGCGTTTTAGCAACAACTCACTATATATTACTATACATGTGTTCAACACTTGACCCTCGACGCTTTATACATAAATTCATTGTTATTTTTGTAGCTATTAATAACCTCAATCGTTGGTTGCGCGTGTGATATTTTGCGCCAACAAACAGTGTTTGTTCTTCTGATGTGTGACGTCTGTCGAAAATAATATTTATGCCGTTTGATGCGGAATGGGGGGTAACGTTACATCAAGCGAATTGCGAATATGAGTGCCAAAAATTCGAGACACATTTGCGACATCTTATCGCGGCATCAGACGTCACGAGCGGTTGATGTAATTTTTATCGAAATTTTTGTCAAACTTTCATCTTATTTTGTTTACACCGACGTGGTAGCCTTGAAACGTAATGAAATTAATGGCATTTCTTCATCACAAATATCGGTTTCTGGAGAATGTTAAACCAGGTCGCTGCTCTGAATGATTAATAAATAACCATTTAATAATATGTGCGATGAAAAAATTGTCATAACCTAATTGCATGGCGTCTTGAAATTATACATTTGCTTTTTTGTCGTCATAAGCTAATTGCATGGCGTCCTGAGGTTAAATTTGGTATTCACTTTGTAGATATTCGTGCCTGCTTTATTTTATTAATTTGTTTGTTTATTCATCTCTCGATACGATATATGCAACCAAAGCTCGCGAGTGTATCGCGCGGTAGGAACGATCGAGTTGAGCGAATCAGTCGTGAATCAAATCGTGAATCGATCGATAGTGCGGAACGATCAGTCTGCAATTTGACAGTGATTAATCGACTATCAATCGATTCTCTTGTCCGCCATCTTGTTTCAAACGTTCTTCAAGCGAGTGTGTGCGTGCGCCCGGTGCGTGTCGGTTGCGTCGGGACTCGGTAAATATTTACGCGGAAACGAGCGTGTCGCGTGTTTGTTGAGTGTTTACATATCGGCACGCTCACGCAATTCCGTGACGCGTTTGTGACAAGAGCGCGATTAGTGTTTCAAAGTCGCGCGACGTGTGACGACCAGCTAACGAGCGGGATTACCGTGACCTCCTGACCCGCACAGCGCGAACCTGCGACGACGTGGATCTCGATGACTCGACGGATGACATCGATTCAGAGTGAGTCAATCAATCTTGCTTTCTTTTCGGTAAATATGCAGTATAATGCTCTCATTGGATTTTCTTCAAACTTTATAAATTTGTATATTTTAATACGTAGAATTGATTTCTGAAGGCGAAAATTGTCGCTTATTTTTCGTTTTCTTGCTTCTTTATTTTAATGTTTTATGATGTAAGAAAGTGATAACTTTCCTTATAAAACTTTCTAACTTTATGTCTAATTATTTAAGTTTTATAAAATAATATATATGATTAAAGCAGAGAAAAACATGCATGAACTATTCTCTGCTTTATAACAGAATTTATGCTTTTGATTAAATTCAGACAGCACAAGATCTCTGGAGGATGTCCTGAAGACGTTCTCAGGATGTAAGAACATTCTGAGAATGTTTTTAGGATATTCTGTGAAGATTTGTTCTGTCTGGGTTTAATCAAAAGCATAAAATTTGTTATAAAGCAGAGAATGGTTCATACATGCTTTTCTCTGCTTTAATCATATACTATTTTATAAAACTTAAATAATTAGACACATTAACACAAGTTAGAAAGTTTTATAATAAAAGTTATCACTTTCCTACTCTCTTACCGACATCATAAAACATTAAAATAAAAGAAACAAAAAAACAAAAAATTAGTGAAAATTTTTGTTTTCAGAAATCAATTCTACACCCTAAAATATACAAATTTACAAAGTTTGAAAAAATTCAAAATGAGAAGCGTTATATTGTATATTTATCCTCTTTTCTCGTTTGCAATTGAGAATTGAATTTGTCTCTGCAAAGAGACTATGTTTTGAGTTGACGAAAAATAACCTAAATTAACTTAACCCCAAATATATGCTCCTTCCGTTGTGCTTCGATTAGAGATCGAATGCAAGATAGATTCGGGCTGGGATTAATTGTATAGCTATATATATAATTTTCTTATAACAAATCTTTGAGTACTCTCGTGTATTACATTACGGTACATGAAATTACACTCTCTTAAAATGAATCAGTGAAACATCATTGAAAGCAGTGAATATACACTGATTTGTAGTTATAAGTATAGCACTGAAACTGCTCAGTGCTATAATTATAAGTGATATCAGTGATTATTCACTGATTCACTTTAAGAGATTAGAAATCGAATTCTGTGTTCCCATGTCATTAGTTATAATATAATAATTATACAATAAGATTGCGCGGAAGAAACGATACGTCTTAAAAATTTAGCGAATCGATCGATCAGTCTATCGATCTCTATCGAGATATTTCGATAATGGAAGATAGATATTCTGTAACCCGCGATTTAAGTAGATAAAAGTAATACCTAAATGTATAATCCTGGGTGTGTAATTATGGATATTTTTATTATTTTGCTTTTTAAGTACAAATATTTAAACTTTTAATATAAAAGAATATATATATATATATATATATATATATATATATATATATATATATATATATTGTGCGAGAGAGAAATCTGGTACAATAAGAAATATTCTCGTAAAGAGAGAGAAGAGCAACTTAGAAAGTGGACAATTTTGCAGTACATGGAGACGATCGTGAATCTTTTCCTCCAACGTAAACTCATTTGAAAAGTGAACACATTTTCATATATTTCCAAGATAAGTTTTTCACTTTTCACGAGTTCACGCTGAGGCAAAAGATTCATGATTGACTTCCAGACTCCAGTCGTATACATTTGTTCACAGAGAGACAAGAACGCCTCTTACACCGCAACATGATCCTGCGTGTTAATTAATCGCGCATGGCCCTCGAAGGACAACTGGTCGGTTGGTCGGCGCGACGGCCCTTCGTTTGAAGTCTAATCTCTAATGGAACGGTCGCCTCAATTAGGTCGGACTTATTTTCGCCGAGCCGCGATGTTTGAGCGCGCATTAGTAGCCACGCGACCGCGCCACGCGCCGCTCGTTACGCCCCGTCGCCGTTGGCGATTGTTTCCCCTCGTCTTCGGCGCAAAAATGATTAGAGTCTGTGCGGCATGGAAGGCGAGAGAGCGGGCCGAATGCGTCGCGATAATTGCGTGGAGTGAATCACGGGATTCACGCGTCCGCGAATTACGCGAATTACGGGGCGCTCCGTGCGCTTACAACCGCGTTTGGACATGATACGGTCCATTTATAATTGACGTAGGTCGGGTAAAGGTAGGACAGGACAGGGCAGGGCAGGCGCATTGTAATCTTTGCGAAAACACGGGAGTTATCTCCGTGATTTTGTTACCTCAACCGTCGAGGCGCGTCATCAGCTGTCGCCTCGCGATAACGCGACGAGTTTCATTCGGACGAGCGACACTGATTGACGTTAGTTAATTGAACTTTGAACCCGCCGTTTCAAAAATACCGCATCGCCTTCGTATCTTTTTGTCGCCCCGTGGCCGTAAATAGAAAATGCAAGCAACGTCTAAAAAAAGATATGCTCTGAAAGATTGAGAAATCTTTCGCAATTTTACGCTGAAGCTTTCCAACCGAGTAATTTTTAATGCAATAACTATTTCATCAGAACAACGAATTCATATCAATTTTTCTCTTAACCATATTCTTTTCACTATAACTGATTGTTATATAATTGATTGTTCTGATATGACTGCTCTGAGAGAAAAAAATATCTGAAAGATAAGAGATATTTATTCGATGGGTACTAATGATATATTTATTCAAATCTAAATTTTTTTGTCTGAATGAAAAACAAACGATTACTTTCATGAGAAGTTAAGTTTCTCAGTGTAACGACCATAACAGTTTTCCTCATCTAACTCCGACGACAAAAAATGCTGAACAGGACAGACTTAAAATGTTCAAAGGTCCGACAAAGCGCGATTTTAATTCCGAGACAATGCGTGGGAGAGGGAATCGGGGAGATTTATCGGCGTGGTCGCGGAACCGCATTGATGAGCCCGGAGTGCACTTATGCATTCAATTCCAGGGAGCGACGATCTTTCCACGCTCGGCGACGGTGCGCGCTCGAATGTTATGACAATTATGAGTTTTTCGTTTGGGGCACCCCCACCGGGGGTGGCACGTGGCCCGGCGTGCAGCGCGCCGGGCGAGTGGGGAAGCGAGGGGGAAGCGAACGGCGCGTGCCGCCGCGTGAGAACGGCCCCGCTCACACGCGTCACACGCACACGACACGCACGTGTGTGGCGCACACGCAGCCGCGAGAAAGAGGGAAAAGGGAGCGAGAGTGCGTGTATGATGCATCTCTCTTTGTGGGATTCACTTGCGCTCACGCATTCGCTCCGACTTGTCGCGAAACGGCGCACTGATCGGATGTCGCGTCTCTCGCGAATAATGCAGGAAAATAATTTTCGTCATTTGTCATTCAATCGTGTGTGATGTTATCTCGTGTTACACGCGCACATGAGAAAAACACACGAGGCGGAAAGCAGCGGCGGATTTGATCTCGTTTCAAAACGTCCGCGCGACGTCCATTGTGCGATCATTTCGCTAATTGCGAAATGGAATTCCGCTCGTCGCATACATTTATTTCGCGCGACGCAGTATCGATTACATTTAATCCACAAATGGATACGGGAGAATTGATAACAAATGGACGGCGTGCCGCATTCATACGAAAGCCGCATGCACACGGAATGCACGTGCACGCACGTGTGCGCGTGTGCGTTTGCGCTTTACGCAGTGTCGTTCCTGTGATCGTTTTCGGCAAACAGACTGAGCGAAACGATCCGGGTCTCGATGAACGAGTTCGCTTGTGTTCTCGACTGCACTTCGATACGTTTTTTGAAGTCTTTGCGATCTTTGCGTTAGTCTTTTCTTTCGCGCAATTTCTCGTCCTCCCTCTTTCTCTGCAATGCACGAGTTTGTTATACATTGTTCAACACCTAACTTTCTATTTCGAATTAAATCATTTGCGATGGAATTAACGGCTTCCATGCGAATTACGTATCACGACATCGATTGCATTTGCGAAATGCAACGACAATAGGAAATGCAACGACAATAGGAAATAGCAACAATCTATTTACTGTTATCCCTTTCAGCGAGATTTTACAATGCTATACTTATACTCTAACTAAACTATCGGAGTATCGATCATATAACTTGTTTCTAAGAGCAGAAAAGTGAAAAGTTTCACGTGGGAAGTTTCATATTTACATTGTTCGAGAAGTTGCATGACCGCCAAAAGTGAAACTTCTCACTTTCCACAAGTTCACGTTACACGATTGAGATGTCCAGTTATAAGTACAGCATTTCAGCGTGAAGCATGAACACTCGCTGTATTCCAGCGAGTGGAGATAGAAAAAGGTGGAGGCGACCTTTGAACTTCAATTTGACAAAATGTACCCGGGCCGTCGTGACGCTATCTGGCGCGTGGTTGAACTGCTCCATTCAAGCTACCAACGCGTGTGATTGGCGTTTCTTGTCAGTCGGTTATTGGTTTCCGACCGAGATCGGCAGTCGATACTCGTCGATCACCCGCGCATTAATCCAATTCGTCCTTACTCCCAATCCCCATGGGCCATTGGGCGCGCGTTCTACTGTTCCATCACGGTGTGTCGCGCACACGCACGACACGCGTGCACTCTCGTTACCGAGCGGCTCGTCGATTAATTGCCAACACCTCGAGCAGTCCCATTCGGGCCCATCGACGCTCTCTCGTTTGCGGCTTGTAATTACTGCTCGCGCCACCCAACCAACCCCCACATCGACGATATCCCGCGTATGATCCTCACGGACAAATTAAAGCTGCTTCCGCGGAGTATCGTTCGCGGATTAAGCGTCTCCTCGCCGCTCGAGAAATCGAAAAATCAACCCCTTCGCCGTGGAAATTATTGTTGCTCCGAGTCGCGTTTGCTATTACCGGCCTCTTATTAGCCCCACCCACCTGCCCGATCAGCCTTTCGTCGAGGTTTCGGAGCGGGTCGCAAACTCGCTCGGAAGTTCTCCCGAGAGATCACACGGGGTTTGCGGTAATATCCGCAAGCTCGCGCGGTCCCGCGGGGGGGTGCCGAGCCACGGCGTTCTCGGCCACCTTTGCACACGTCGGCGACGGGGGGAAAGGAGGCATGACGCGCGTCGCGTACGTCGAGGGGGTGATCGTGACGCCGGCGGAGTCCGGGCCGGCACGGCCGAGGTTATAAATAGGACGGCACGCCGCTCCGGAGCGGTATTTCGTCGCGTGACGCCGTGACGTTCGCATCGATCCGACGTGCTGGTGAACGTAGGCGCAGGGCGGGTAACAGGCGTTCGCGCACACGGCCGAAAATCAATCCGGCGCGTATACAGTCGCGCGGCGTAGTAGAGAAATAATCAGGCGAGGTGAGGCCTCTCTTTCTCTGTCTCTTTCTCCCTGTCTCTATCTCTCTCTGCCGCTCCTTCGCGCTCTCTGTCCGCCTCAACCCCGAAGACGAGGAGGCGTCGCGAGGGCCTAACCACGAGGTAGAAACCACCGTCGCGCGCTAGCTGCCCCGGTGTCTCTCTCTCTCTCTCCGCGATGCTGAAGAAGTTGCTGACCAAGTCCGGTCGCAGGATCCTGCGGGTAAGCTGATGACGACAACGACGACGACGAGTTCCCAGTGTAGTTTATCCTTGCTGATCGTGACGTTTCGCTGTCTCTCGTAACGTACGCACGCACATTTCCGTCGCGCGCATGGTTGGCGACCTAATTCTACCGGGTGTCACCTGACCGGTTCCGGCGTTTCGCACGCTCGATCGGGGTCGTTCCAATTTGCGTATTCTGGACCCGTCTCTTTCTATTCCTCCTCTTTGTTTTTCTTCCGCGTTCCACGCGGATTCTCGCGAGGGGGGTTCGTCGCGTTGTTCTATTGGCTTTCCGCGCGAGATCAAATTTCGAGCTTGCACGAATTGTCGTGACATTTCTGCGCGAAACGTTGAATAATCGCGGATCAATGTCCTCTTGCGTGTGCCAGTCCGGGTCGGGTGCGCGGTGTTCTGTGTCGATGGACTTTAGCCGTATATCCGAGGAAACGGCGGGAAGTCGCGTTGACGCCAGAGACTTTGCCTCGTCGTGTCGTCTTGTCACGTTTCCCGGTCGCTTGCTTTCCTACTCTTGCTACCAGGGCGTGTTATGTTTCGCTCCGTAGGCGATCAAGAAGCTGTCTACCAGGAGCCGCAAGGCCAAAAGGTCGCGCAATCCCAGCTCCTGGCACACGGCCATCCCCGACCTCGAGACGACCTCGCTCTCGTGGTCCTTGCCGTCCTTAGACGCCAAAAGCATCGACACGTACATGACGTACGTGGCCGAGAACTCGGAGGACTGCACGTCGAGCTGTTGCTGCTGCGACGAATACGAGGAGAACCAGAGGAATGAGAACCGGGAGAACGAGATGATAATCTAACGTCCGTGTCGTTAGGCTCGTTCGTTCGTTCGTTTGTACGTATGTTCATCTCGCGATCGAGATCGACCCCGGCCGAGTCCGGGTGAATTACGCGCTTACGACGTCGAAACGACATTTAACCCTTGACCGGCGACACGCGCGGCTACTTGTCCGTCGCTTTCCTTCGCGCCTCCGTAAGGACTCTCGACGCGGATACGATTGCTCGTAAACAGAAAAATAGAAAGGAAGGTAAAGAAGATATTGTGACTGCGAGTGCAATATACATACTGAGAAAAAAAACTTGGAAATTTATTTGTGCAATATAAAGTTCATGTCTGTGAAATATCGTTTATTTCTGAAAAATAAGGTTCATTTTTTAGATAAAGTTTGTTTTTAAATTTTGTTTCTGAAATTGAAAATTCTTTCTGAAGTTGAATTTGAACAATTTATTTGTGGGATGTAGAGTTTATTTCTGTGAAATAAAATTTATTTCTGAAATAAAGTTTGTTTCTGAAATAAAATTTATTTCTGAAATTAAAAATATCTGCCGAACCTTAATATAAACTTGAAAACCTTTTTATGTGATATGAAGCTTCTTTCTGAAATCGAAACTGTCTTCTGAGTTTGAAAATTTACTTGTGGGATATAAATTTACTTCTGGGGATTACTTTCGCATCCCATAAGTCAAATATTTTTCCCAACATTTCAAGTATTTTTTTCTCAGTTCACGAGCGTCCCGAGAGAGAAGATCAGTCGGGGGACTCCCCCGTTCCCGTTACCGGTTAAGGGTTAATCACGATCCCTCCGCAATCCGTTCCACGCAGGGGCGCGCTCTTATTTTTCGAGACGTCGTATTTCGGCAGCAGGCTTAATTAAAAAAAAAAGGAAAATAAAAAAGCTGCCACGTCGATCATATGCCGCCCCTCGGATCATCGCAATCGTCGTAACGTGACCGTCTATCTCCTATCGTTCGTCGAGAGGCAAAACAGCGCGCGACGGAGAGACGATAATTTATTTCCAGTTAGTCTTCCATACGGATCGTCCACTTGTTTGCGGCGCGAGGCGCTCGCGTTTACCTCGATCTCATTTAGTCGATATTAGCCTCGCAGTTTTTCGTTCGTTAAGCGCGACGCGACTTATTTATTGATTATCCCTCTCCCCCATAACGATCGCGCCCATCGTATCGACTGATTCGCCGCGATCGGCAATGCGCTACCACAGTCCCATTTTATTCGCGTCGACGTTACGGTCTTGTTTCCTCGTCCCGTCGCGTTAGGAAACAGCAACGCGCCGTTTCGCGTCATCCTCTCTTTCGTAATAGAGTATAGCAATACATGACGTAGTACAAAGAAAAGAAAAAAATATATATACACACATATACACATATATCGTTTAGCGCGTTATCGACTAGTCCGTTCTTGCGCGCGAGAGAACGCGACGGCCGAAATAATAGGACTTTTCCATTCTTCGTACGATTAACACTCGCGTGTGCCGAGTGTAACCTGGGTTGATCACTGTATTTCGCGTACGGTACTCGAGTTCACCGGCGTGTCGCGAACTATTTCAGGCGATCAATAAGTTACTTTCGATTCGCTGTACTCAACATGTACACGTTTCGCACGGCGGGACCTCTCTTCAACTCTGTCGGGATAATTTATACTTCTAATCGGCGTTACTCTGAGCCGAATACGAATTTCGAGCAGATTTAGATAGATTAGTAAGCGAAAGGTGACGGGGGAGAATTGTGCGATTCGTCTGTTCAATTAGCTCAACATCACTCGCACTCGCATGTGTGTATCTATTTTCGGGAACGGCCGAATTTATACATGCGTGTATCGGTGAGAAGCGCTCGATCCGATATAAAATGATTCGTGTAGGACACGAAGGATCCTTCCTGCCACTTATCGGCGCGAGGAGATTCGATCTTTTAACTCGATGTTGTCGTCACTTTTGCTCTAATCGTCCTAGGTGTTCAATATTTCGCGCGCGGTCAAGGTGCACTGTTAGAGATTAGTTAGCTGATACATGTACAATCGGCCCTCAGTCAGCTGGGAAACACTGATCGGCCTTATCCTAGGGCGGGAAAGAGGAATTGCGGCTCGTACACGCAGAAAAATACATACTGTATTCAAATGAGTGTCATTTGCTTCGAATATCTGTTTGTCCGCTAAGCTATCGTGAGTTCATCATAAGTATCAAATAAAATCTTAGCATTTTACTCGAGAATATGAAATTGGCCTCTTTAAGATTTAAAATGACTGTACAATCCTCCTAATGGTAAATCTCTTTCTTTTTAATAAACTTATTCAGTTTTATTTTCTTTTTATTGTTCTATTTTCTTAGAAAGTAGAAGTATTTTGGAAGATGGAATATTTAATTTTCAGTTATATTTGCTAAAACATACGATAGTCTAAGTAAATCAAAGGGAGTTTAATATTTTACCATGCGACATTTTTTCGCGCATACCACCCAAGGGATTAAAACAAACATTCACTTTTGTTTACTGCATTCAGTTAAACTAACTTTATCTCCGATGAGACTTTATAATGTCCTTGTAGAGAGAAGAGATTATACTTTTGAGTGCATGACGATGAATCTTTCCAAAATTTATAATGAATACGTTTGAAGACTGCTAATCAAAAGAAAATATTGCCTGTTGAAGAGAACCATTACTTATATATGTATACCAAAGAAGGAAATTAAAGCGAGCAGTCGCTTTTCTTAGCGGTGGGATGCTATTTTTCCCCGTGTGCGTGCCGTATTTCGCGAGATGGTCAAGAGTCGTTTCGCGAATCGCGAACGGCCCCTGGTTCCCATGTCGATTTACTATGACTTTCGCGACTCTGCCGGGTCGCTGGCGGCTATCGAGGGCGTTTACGCAATAAAATCGCACCGGCCTGATCACCCGAAGCAAGCTCTACTCTTTCCGATCGTTCTCTTCAGCACCCTTTGCTCAAGCGCGTCTCTAATTTCCGCTAGAGAGTAGCGAGGATGCGTTTATTCTTCCTACAGGTTGATTTATAATAAGATAACGAGCGAGTCAAGAGAGACGGAGATGACGATGGAGGAGAAGATGATGACGATGAGCTTTAACGACTTATGTGTATAGATGCAGAATATTTATATGTACATAGAGCAACGCACGAAAATATGGATGTGTACGTAGATGTACGGTGCGTGTTGGTACTCTATCGTAAGCGTCGATAAGGCTGTGACTTTGTAACGGATGTGAGTGTCATAAATAAAATGGTTTTATTGACGACCCCCGGTGTTCCCATGACCCCTGTCATCACGGTTTCATTGATCGCGCAACATGTGTACTAGCGGCCGCGCACACACATGCACACGTACGCACCCATACCCACACACACACACACACACACGCACACACACGCACACACATGGACACCTACTGGTCAGGAAAGTACTATAATATGACCGGTTGTAAGATACGCGAGTCCTTCGTTTGAATTGGTAATGATATCGATTTGCGCGCGCGATTTTCTCGTTACGCCGCGCTGCACCGATCGCGGGTCATTCCGGCGCAACCTGTATTCGCGAGCTCCGTGCAATTGAGGGTTGGTTATAGCCGGCTATAGCCGGCCGCCCGTAATTCCACGTCGTTTTCCCCGATAGCGTTCTAACGACCGAGCCGTGGCTCGCGAAATTCACTCGTGTCTACGACGATAGCTTATTCGGCGGATAACTTAATAATGACTCCCGCGCGCTTTCCCTGACGATTCGCGCTGTTCCAGGCTACGCCCAGTGTATGATGTTGATGTTAATATCGAATTAATTAATTAATTAAACCGGATCGATTAGTGTCTTGAATGTGCGCAATCTGAAGCCATGGGTTTCCCCTTTTGCCCTCTGGCTCTTCCGTTAGGGAAATCCGGCTGAGTATTTCGCGATATATTCGTGAGGAAAATGCAGCTTCGAGTGTCCCGCTGTGATTATTCAGCGATAATGACGACGATGCGATAATTCCCTTGATCATGCATCAGTCAAAACAGAAGGGGGAAAGATGATTGCCGGAATTAACCTGACACTGACGCAACCAAGTGGTCGGAGGAAACAGAATTTTTGGTTTTCATAATAACCGAATTTGGTTCGTACACGGAAAAAACAATTCTATTGGTGCAACCGAATTTTCGATTGCTCAGGGATCATACGAAAACTCGGTTGTAGGAACAGAAAAATTCCTTTATGAGGCTTCTGTATAGTCAATTACTCTCAGTAGCTTCAACCGAGTTTTAATATCGCTGAATGTTTAGACGAATATTTTCGGTTGTGACAACAGAAATATTAGTTTTCAAAACAGAGATATCGCTTTTGATCACCTAATTTTCAGTTAGTTTTTATTCGCTTTTAACTGAGATTTTTTTACGTATAGGAGCTAGAAATTCTGCTCTATTTTGCTATAGGCGTTTAGTTACATCACTGTCATGCCAATCCGACCCCTCTTTTCTCTCCGCGATACGATACGATCGCGCAATAATTCACGCGAAGAATCCGCGATGCAATTTAATCCGCCAAATGAGCCACTTACTTTAGCACGCGCGTCTTGCTGACTTGGCTTGCCTCATCAATTATGCCTCCTCCTCCCTCCCCATGTCAACGCCGCATCGCGATGTTCGCACGTCCACCAGGTCGAACGAAGCTCGCGCCGGGAATTGTCCGCGTACGCCGGTTAATTCGACGAGCGGCGTCGAGCTTTGACAGGGAAGATCGCGAGGTGAACGCGCGTTACGTGGGCGCGTCTCGCAATTAGGCGCGCGTGCGACTCGTAGAAAAATCGCGCGTAACGAGCACGCCCGAACAATGGGCCGCACGTGGCCGCGCAATATCGGTAATGCCCGAAAATTAGGTTTCGCCGTTGCGTCGTGCGCTGGCGAGCGCGCGGGAGCGAAAATAGCCACGACTAATCGCCGTGCGCAGTTCGTTAAGAGAGAAAGAGAAAGAGAGAGAGAGAGAAATAGGGTGGAAAAAAGGAAAGAAAAAGGCGTTTCGCGAACTATGTCGCGAAACTAACGACCCGCGAAACTGGTTTGCGGGTATAATGCGAGCGGCTAGGGCCGTAAATCCCCTTTGTTCTACGTGGTCGGGAATATTCCGCGTCTGCGAAGGGAGTTTTGCATGAGAAAGGGGGGAAAAAAAGCGGCGCGCATACACGCCTCCCCAAATGTGTAAATTCGCGCGCTCTCTCGTCCGCAAATTTGTGTCGGTTTTGCGGAGCAAGGGGTACGTAAAACGCACAAAAGCCCGCTCGTTTGCGCGCGTGACGCAAAAGTACGACGAGGCGAGGAGGCAGGAGAGGCGGTTTGCCCACATCGTCCCGCCGCGACCCAGAATCGTGCAAACATGGGGGAGGGGGAGAGAGAGAGAGAGAGAGAGAGAGAGTGTAAGCGTCGAATTTGCGAATTCCCCATCGATCGGCGCGAGTCTACGAGTTTCCTGTTTCGTACTTAACGTCGGATCTGATAAGAATATATAGAGACTTTCTCCCCAACGTGACGTGTTTCTTTTTCTTTTCTTCTTTAATGTCACAGAGATTATTATTCGTGCGATTAGTTCCGCGAAGCGTATTATCGATTCAAGCATCCTTGAGGGAAAGTGGAAAAAAGGGGAAATTACATACGTACCGGCCATATTCTATTTGCATCCTCGTGTTATCGTTTTATTACAAAATTGTATTGCAAAAATACTCAGGCCTCTCTCACATGTATACACTGAAATGCGTAATGGCACGTCCCGACATGCGTACCACGGCCGTTTCTCCTCTTCCATCTCTGCGCGTGTTCTTTTTTTTATTTCTTTCTCATCTTCTTCTTTCGCTGGACTTTGCGCGCTCGCGCAATCGCTTATCGCCGACGATTAGCGCGAGCTCGGAAGAAACGACGGTGCACGAATCAGTAAAGTCGAGATTACGAAGTAACCCGATATAAACATTACGAATACGTCATATATTATTTACACGAGCGTATGTACAGTCCGTACATATATACAGAGTCCGGCGCGCGCTGCCCGTATCAATAATTTATTGTATTATCCTAATTAGGTACTTGCATGACTATCATTATCTCACTCATTGTATAAATACATCGATATACAGTTTTGGTCGCTCGGAATTCCTGAGATACGTTGAAATACACTGTCGAAGTATCGTAAAAAATACATGTATGTACACGAAAACGATAAGGTTTGCCTCTCACGTTGCAGCTACGTGTCTCATATCGAAAATCTTTATATATATATATATATATATACACATATATATTCGCATTTCTCTCTAACTTCGAACAGTTTCTCTAAATTATCGATGAGCCCTCGAGAGAAGTGACGTACAATCGACCGATCAACGTGAGGACGAACGTCGAAAAGCGCGGTAACTGAGTTCTATCCAATCCACACGCCGACGCGATCGATAGAAGAGCGATATAATGTCGATTTACCTTCTTTCTACATGGAATAAATATTATTACTAATTATTTGCTGATTAAAAAAGCACTGATAAAAGATTCATCTACGTCGTAATATTTCCTTTCAACTTTTCTACAACTGCACTTAGTAAACTGTGAGTAGAAAAGTAAAGTAGAAACGATAAAATAATCCACGGGGGATAATTATTGTTATAAACGAGCCTTTGAAGAGGGCGGTCTTTTTGTTTTTCTTTCTACTTGAAACTTCACCGACTTATACCGCTCTTGCACCGGTCGATTCGCTGTCGGTCGCGCGTCAACTACGAGATCAGTATGCCAGTTCTGTTCCCCAGGGTCGGTAAGGCTTCCCGTGTTGTTGCTGGGGATACTGACCCGGGTATTGGCTCCAGCCGATGGTGCTGCTGCTTAAAAGATGCTGCATGCTAGCTGGTCCGGCTGGCATACCGCTAGAGACTGTGCTCGGCGGGTCGTAGCCGCTGGCAGTGGACGACGACGTCAACGACGTGGCCGGCGGCACCGCCGACGGCACAGCGCCCGACGGCGGATGCTCGCGGTGGAAGCTCTGCAGGTGCGACAGCAACCGTAGCCGAAGGGGATCCCTCTCGTCCAGACCCTCCATGGTTACCAGGTAACGACCCACCTCGGCAGCGCACTCGCCCCAGCCTACCGCGTGGTAGTCCATCGCGAGTTTCGTGCTGTCGTATCCTTCCGGTCCTGCAAGCATGATTTATTGAAGTGAGATTATGAACTGCGATCCTCGTTAACCCCTTCTGTCTCGATGTTAGCGCGCTGTGTTGTCAATTTTGATTGCTCGAAGAATTTACAACGTTATCATTGACCAGCATTGCGAAAATCACAAGAACTCAAGTGAGTATCTCGTATGCCAAAAATATTGCATCTTTGTGAATTCATCGAAGCAGTCAGCATTATTTGATTTTAATAGTGGGCTTATCGTAGAGAAGAGGTTAATTCTGTGACAATGTGTAAAAATAACGCTGATGGAATGAAATATGCGATAAAGTATCTTGTGAAGGAACTTGAAGCGAAGTAGAAAATGATATAGTTGAAATTGAAAATTGGACGTGACTTAGGGGAGAGAGAAACGTATATCTTTAATATTCGGATATAATCGAATCCTCCTCTGATTCTTCGTGCGATAAATTGCGCGAAACGAAATTTCCATAGAAATTTATCCTAAAATCCTATCAGGTTGATTTTTACCAGTTACATGGTTAGTGTATAAAACAATGTTATTAGACCCTAATTATTAGTAACCCTTATTATTAATAAGGTCCTGATTGCCACGCTGCGTTATATGATTCATAAGAGTTTGACGATATTACTTTATGCAAATCAAATAACTGATTATCCTGATTAAGACCATGGAATAATCTCTAGTCGGGTTCAAAGATAATGGCCGATAATTATCGGTGGAGCCATATTTACGATGTTTCCAATCGTTATATCTTTTCATGACGCTTATCATCTTCAAGAAATCGTATGACGTCAAAGATATATCGCGTATTGAAAGAGAGCGTCTGAACTCGGCAAACAACGCGGTACATTTCCGGGCTTTTCCGGGCTTTTCCGTGAGAGTCTCCCGAATCTCTTTCCGATTTCGTAGATCGACAGCGAAGTGCATCTGCGGACGGAGGTCCTTTGTGCAGTTTTAGTTTCGCGGCACAACAATGCCGGCATACGTGCACCGAGGCGAGATGGGCGCCTTGGCTTTAGCAGCAGGCGGCTCATTGTGTACACGTGGAATGGGACAGGTAGCGTGGGAATCGTTTAGACCCCCATAGGCCGCGCGGGCCTCATACGAGACACACACATACGCGCACACCGCGACGGAGCAGAGTGTCCCACGTTATTATGCAAGTTCTCAGACCCGCGCTGCGCAAACATCATTCATCGCGTCAAACTACGCGCGATCGATCATCGTCCAAGTATCGATACGCGAAATTCTGAAACTTCCATTTGCACGAAAGATGACCACGTGGTTTCGGACTTTAACTGTCTGTCATTTAAGATCTGAGCAAAATTAAACCGGCTAGGATACGAGGAAAATTAATTAAAGTTAAATTTATGTGGACATTTTCCACATAAAGAGCACGAAAAAAAAAGAACTTCACAAGACGTCAGTTTACAATTAATGAACGCGAATAAAAGACGGTATTATTGCACGGAAAAAGAGATTTGGTTGGATCAACCAAATATCTGGTGAAAAAGTGTAAACAAACCAGAATTTTTCAGTTACCAAAATTCTATTCAAGTTAATAAGTTCAAGTTAACCGGTTAACAAGAAAAACTAAGTCAAACAAGATTCTTAGTTAAGCAGAATCTGCAACTGTTGAACAGAAGTCTCGTTTGGTTACCCAGAGTCTTGTTAACTTGAACAGAATTCTGGTAACTTTAGCCGGAATTCTGGTATGTTCACATCTCATCAGACATTCGGTTAATTCAACCAAATCCTTCTTGTTTTCTGTGCGTAACATTTTTCAAGCGTGTCACGCGAGACGTCGTAATCCTCGGCCGGTCGCGCGCGGTCCAGCAGGCTCGATCTCAGGCGTTTTATTTGGCGATATTAAATTTAATATCGCACATTTTCGGGGCGCCTCGCGCCCCTTGCTTGACCGAGCACGCATTTACAAACAAGGCAGCGGCGCGCCGGGCTGCGCACAATCGCGGACGCGTATAGTGTCCGCGTGTTCGTGCACTCTTATGTTAGCTGGTTTCCCACAGGGTTCGACATCTGCCCTAGGTCGGATCCGAGCGCCTCCCTCGCGAGGGGTGCCGCGCGGGACACCTCACCCCCGGGCCCGCCACCAATCGTGGGAACATTACTTCCAGAGAGTCGTTGACTTCCTGTGCTTCCCACAGGATCTCCGCGCCCGGTCCAGCACCTGCTTCGAGGATCCCGTTTAGTTTCGGGCTCCTCGTCGCGGCCTTCACGACCAACATATGCCGCTGTCCCCGCGATTTTCCATGAGATGCTCCTCTCTCTTCCTCTCGTGATATTTCGTCTCACGCTGAATATTTCGAGGAACTCGCTCGCCTCGACAATAACGAGGTAAACATTGTAGCGTGACGCGATTATTTCGACGTCACCGAAGTAATACTAACAATATTAATGCAATTGGAATATTGCGTGAGAAATTTCAAGCTTGCATTTTGAGCTTGCAATCTTTTCTCTCTCTCTCTCGCAGGGCTTTTTTCGATCAATTGATAAACCGCGATTAAATGAAACGATATTTCGTGTTGTCCTCGTAACGAGGAAGTTTTAAATGACGCGTTTATTTTGCGTAAGGGGACATCGGGTTTGGGTACCGGAAATTCGTAATAACATGCGAAGGCAGGAGCAGCCTTCAATTTTAGAAACACATTGTATCGATTCCGATGGTATCGTTTACGAGACCACATTGGTAATCGCTCTCGAATCTGCTTAATAAGGAAACGCAGAGACGCCAGATGGGCATTCGGTTAGGCAGTTACAGTTACTGCTGTCGGCCTTTACGGCCAACAGGTGTCTTCCGGTGTAAGAGGAAAAAAAGATCCGCCGACTATACAGAGATACGTAATAACGGCGTAGAAGTGAAATTGGTGAGAGTGTGGCAACTCTTTCCACGGTGGCTCGTTATTAAAACGCCGGGTCTGAGAAACCTTGAGCAAAAAAAACGTCTTATTGATCCCGAAGGATCGTCCTCGAGTTCCGCCGCGCGCTTAAAACGGGGCAGGGCAGGTTCTTCCGGAATCGCGGCTCTTATTACTCGACACCGTTATATCTTTCGTTCTATGTAATCTGCACATCCGTTATGTAACTCACAGTTAGCGCATTGTTGACCTACCACGAGGAAATTCACTAACTCGAACGTTGCTGATAGGTAAAGAGTTAGCAATCAGCAGATACAATTTTGCTAAATTGATTACAATATACGACTAACAATGATTGTTACACAGCATATTACACACAAAAATATTAGAACATTTCAAAGTAATTTACATCTGATCGGATTTTAAGAAACTAAATACAAACCTAATTATTCATCTTCAAATGCCGCGCTTTAGAAAAGGAATATCCGGAAATAAGAATTAGAAGACGTTGAAAACTGTCGGTCAACAATGCTGTAACATTTCAAACGCACTGGGAAGAAAATGCTTGAAGCATTATTCGTCAGATATAAAGTTTATTCCTGTAAAAAAGTTTACTTCTTTGAAACAAAGTTTATCTCGAGTACTTTTTTCTCAGTGTGTTCCATTTCTGAATAGCCCTTTAGCAAGGATACGCAGAGATCGCGATATGAATTTGCAAAAAAATTACGAAAGTCTCAGAGTCGGATTCGGACAAATAATAAACAATAATAATAATAGCTTCAAGAATGACTTGTATTCTGAGGAAGAAATGCTTGAAAATTTATTGCGGGATGAAAATTTGTTTTGATAAACTCGATGTTCCATAAATAAATTTTCGAGCATTCTTTTCTCAATGCGGGAAAACAGGAGAGTCTAAGAATCCAAGGGAAGAGACTCACCCTTGTTGCGGAGCGTACGCAGATGCTCGACGGTGAGCTGCAGGATCTCCGCTTTCTCGAGCTTTCCGCTGTGCGGATCTCTCGCAGCCGCCGGCACCAGTCGCCGCAGCTCACCTAGGGACGCGTTGATCCTGTCGCGACGCTTCTTCTCGATCATCCCTCTTCTGCGTTTCCGCGACGCGTGTTGACAGGAGTCTCCTCCGGGTGAGTTGCATCTGAAACATCAACGTCGAGGGTAGGTCAATCTCGCGACAGACAAAAAGCTGCCCGCGGGCGCGCAAAAGAGAGAGAAAGAGTGAGAGAAAGGGTCGAGAGTTTTAATTACGTATTGTTAATGAGGAGACCTCGTGGAGCGACAGAACGCGCTCGTTAATTTCCGGCGTACGGGTTGAAACAATGCCGCGACTAATTGCGACTTTGTCACGCTACAAAGAGACATATGTTGCGTCGGCACAAACGATCGTCCGTTTCAACGGACCTCGAAAACAAAACGGTGATTTCGTCGCGAGCAAGTTTTCCAGACGCGCGGATCTCGGAGGTCGACGCGAAAGATATAGGGAGATCAGACGAGTATACTTACGGTTCCTTGCCGCTCTCCTCCGAGAACACGTCGTCGCAGTCGGAGTCGCTCATGGCCCTCTTCAAGCTCCTCTGCTGGTGGCCTTGGCTCTGCTGCGACTGTTGCTGCTGTTGCTGCTGCGGCTGCGACTGCGACTGCTGCTGCTGCTGCTGCTGCTGTTGCTGCGACTGTTGCTGCGACTGCTGCTGCGGCTGACTGTTCTCTGGAGCTCTCAGCTCGGTGTCAATCTTTAGCTCCAAGTACTCGTGACTGGAACGCATTTCTGGCATGTCCGATCTCATTCCCGGCATGTCCTGATGCCGGACGTCCTGGTGTCTGACCACGTCGGATCGATGATGGATGTCCTGATGGTGGCGCGGCAGCTCCTGATGCCTCTGCATCTCCGGGTGCCGCAGCTCCTGGCTCCTAAGATCACCGGCGGTATGTCGTAGCTCGTGAGATCCCGGCGGGCGCATGTCGTGGTGGTGGTGGTGGTGATGGTGGTGACGCATGTCCGGGTGCTGCGTCGACTGATAGGGAGGATGATGAGGCGGCGGCGGGTAACCCCAATGGTGACCCGACGGCGGCGCCGGCAAGGTCGACAGGTGACTAGGCGCGACCGCGCCAGAAGTGATCTCGGAGGACAGAAGAGTGCTGTTGTCGTCGGAACGCGCGACTACGACTCGCCACATGTTGCTTGGACCCTGTCGGGACTGTCGCGTGGTCCAGATGATCGTACAGACAGACGGACGGACGGACGGATGGAAGGAAAGGTCGATACGACGTTCCTTGAAGGGAAGACAGGTCGAGATCGCTCGCGCTACCGACCGCCAATTATCGATCCCATAACGATGCACAGGCGAGATGTCATTGCAGCCGCATTGCGGTATCCTCGACGTTGTTCGCGATCGTTAGTGGTCTTCGATAAGCATCGACACACTGTCTACTGTCAGCCCGCGGCAGGACACACGTTGCGATCACTTCGAATGCTCGTCAATTGAACTCGAGTGGAAGGATTCGATTAAAAGTCACACACTCGCAACGAATGTCTAAGATTTCCGGTGTACGACTTGTGTCAAGTGAGCGTGTCTCACGAATGAACTAGCATCTCCTCCAAAAGATCTTCGAAATCCCGCAGACGACTGACAGTCCTATATGAACGCGATAGTCGCCAGTTAGATGACAGATCGCACAATCACCACGCATCGTGCACGAAAGTGTCGCGAAAGTCGCGTTCCTTGGGATCGCTCAATGGTGGTTTATCGATATCACTGAAGTCGCGGGCGACAACGATCCCTTATCGGTCTCTCTCGAGTCCGCGTGGCAGAGTCCTGTGCGTGCAGGGTCGGCGGCGCGGAAGCGGTTTCGCGGGCGCGAAAGGAGCAATCGGTCCGGCACTTGTTTCGCGACGGCGGTGGGAGTTTATCGGCGTTCACGTGCGGCGGCTTCCCGACGTCGTTCGCGGTCGCGTGGCGTGCTCGTGGAAGAAGCCGTGCGCGCGACTGGACTGTCGCGCACCCCGGTCGTCGTCGTCGCTGCTGCTGCTTGCTTGCTTGCTTGCTGAGATGCTGCTGCAGGATGTGCGTGTGCACTGGTCGCGTGGCGGCCGACGTATGTCGTGTGCGGGAGGACGCAGGGACGACACACGACCGCGTGGCCCGTCGTCGTCGGCGAGTGGGGATGATCGGAGGTGTGCGCCCTTCGGCGTGGAGTGGGGCACCGGAGGCCCTACGCCCGTCGAGGTGAAAAGCATCCCGACGGGAGAGAGAGAAAGAGAAGAGAGTGAGAAAGGGAGAGAATGAAAGAACGAGAAGTAGACAGAGAAGGTTGCTGTCCGCCGAAGGGGAAACGAAAATCAGGAGGGGCGACTTTCGTGGGAACGTCCGCGGTGACTCGTGTGCGAGCGTGCGTGCGTGCTGACGAGCGTGTGGGCCCTTGATTGTGCGACCACGGCTCCTGCTGCACTCGGTCAAGGAGACCGACGAGGAAGTGATCTTCTCGCCGCTCGTCAGATCGAGCGGATGTGCGAAGAGAAAGGAAGAGGCAGCCGGAAACTGCCCTTTCGCAGGCTGCTGTGCGTGAATTCTCGAACTACCGCGCCTCAGCGCTCCCGAGAGAACGCTGAGAACGCGATTCTGCCACCGTTTCTCATCTCTTTCTAATGGAATAGCTTGGTAATTGAAATCTACATTTGTGCAACGCTTTTTCCCCATGTTGCAAGCGCGCGTTCTCCCCATTTCGCGCATCATTTGACAGCCGGTAATAAAATCGCGAAGATTCGATAAGACAATCAGCTCAGCTCGCCCCCTCCAAGTGATATGCACGCCACCATGAAATCACTCCGCCGCCACCCTCCCCGCGAGAACCACCCCCTGCGCAACTTTCGCACGCTCGTGGAGACGTCCACGCGTGTCGGCAGCTCGGAAGGGTCGAGGGCGGCTCTCTCTCTCTCTCTTTCTCTTGAGGTGGGGGCCGAGCGCGGGAGAGAGGGTGCGATCGCGCGATAAAGTTCACACAGGAATCGTACGCGGCACGCGCTCGCATGATTATCGGTGCCTGGGAACGAAGCTGACTAATCGTATCGTTAACTTTTCAGCGGCGATTGACCGATAATGCGACGTGGAACGCGGAAGGTAAATTGGAAAGAGCGAGGAGGAAGAGGGCGGGGGCGAGAGAGAACAAGAAGGCGTGGGGCCGGGAGGAGGAAAACGGAGGGAGAATTTGCATAAAGTGTACGTGGCACGATGTTGTAGGGGCAAAATTACGGGTTTCGTAAGAAAATCCTGTAATTTAACGAAAACAATTTCGAGAAGTCCTCGTCGATTTGTATATATTTTTAATCGTCTCTGATCGTTTTCTTAATTATTAACCGTGATTGTGTTTTTAACCCAAAGAGTCGACGTCGCATCTCGTAGGTTTATATTAATAGTTATTATTTGAAATTGAAATTCGTCTCAAATGAGATACTCAAGTCATCAGTTCATCCATCGTATCGCGTGTGATCATTCGCCAGTCTCCCTTAATTAACATCTCCACCGATTTTGCGTGGTTGTCTGAGATATGGTAAAGGAATTTCGTGTTCAGTCTGACGAGTTCTACCTGCATACAACGGGTGTGCAGGTCATGAACAGCCAGAGAGATATCCTGTAGTAAATCATGATTCGATTGAGAAACTTGGATTTAATTCTGAATAAAAATCTAAGTACTTCAAGGGAAACAAGTTTCATGTAACGACTATTAATACGACAGCCACAGCGACGTACTTACTTAGACCCGTTTCGCGAGAAAATCACGACAGTAATCCTTCGCGGGAATATACACGCGAGCCGGCGTTTCGCGAAGTCACCCGCCATACGCCGCGAATAGAAATCTATTTAGGTTAATTCCGCGATCTCTTTCTCTCTCTCTCTCTCTCTCTCTCTCTCTCCTTCTCTCTTTCTCTCTCTTTACGTGGCTCGTACGAAGAAATTGGCTGACTTCCCTAATACATGAGGAAGTGATTGCATGCTGCCGGGCAGGCCGATGAAAAGGACACGACGATCGCAGCGGGTGCCGACGCGCGCGTATCACGAGACGTGCACCGCGCGTCGCGTGCACACACGTCCAGCACACGTCACGCGATCAAGGGTGAGAGAACAGAGAGGGAAGGTGGATGAAGAGAGTAAAAGAGCAAGAGAAGCGAGAGGGGAAAGGGGGAGGCAGGGAAGAAGAGAGCATAGTGGATCGCGTGCCCGCAGTGTTTTTTTTTCTTGCACCTCACGCCAATCGACTATTCTTCGTCGCTCCGAATTCACGACAACCACCCCACAGTCCTTATTCCGCATTATGTAATATCTTTCCCGCGGACCTCCTGAGCCTTTTCATCGTCTCCTGGACGCGCTCGGGAGGGTGCGTGGTTCCCATAGGTGTCGCGTAAACGCGCGCTTCTCCACCTCGCCAAACCGGAATCCTGCAGCAGAAGGCCGCGAGTCGAACCACGGCCATTCTTCGCGGCCGACAGATCCGTGTGACTGCTTATTTTCACGATGAATTACAAGAATGTAATCTTTTGCGTTCGTTACTGTTAAATTCGGCGCGAGTCAGCTCTCGTCTCTATCGGCGGAATTCGCATGGAACGTGTTTCCCGCATTGCGGATAAAGAGCGCGGAGAGAATTTTATAGCAACAATCACTGCAGAATTTTGTAACCGAGAAGAGAGAATGTAAGCAGTCAGAAGAAATATTTGAAATTTATCACGGAGAAAAATAATTTGTTGGCCCAGCAAATTTTGTACTGGTCTAGCAAAATTTTTTCGTTATTATATGGACAGCAAAAAGATTTGCTAAGAGTATTAATCACTATTTGCTGGATATAATTTGCTGAATCTACAAATTATTTTGCTATAAGAACCATGACGGATTTATATAAGCACTTGCAGTTTTGCTCCGATAGCAAATAAATTTGTAAAGGATACATGATTTTGCATCAATAGCAAATTAATGTGATTCTTAGGATAAATACACTCAACAAATTTTTCCTATCCTGGCTACTTCTGCTCTGATAACGAATAATTTGTAAAATTAGTTTAACTAAATGTCAACTAAAAGTCAACTAAATTTTTTTGATGTCACTACGAATATGCAGTAGCAACGACGATTTTGTTAAAAGAACAAAATTATTTTTCTCCGTGTATGTAGGTAACCGCGAGAGAGGAAAAGAAAGAGCAACTGTTCGGCGTTGTAGCTTGAAAAAGCCCGGTCTCGAGAGAAGAGGGACGTCGTCCGTGAGTCACCAAGCCATTAAGCGTTGTGCAGGTTACGATATCAATGACTTACATCGTACGTCGCATTACGGGCCGTGAGCAGGGCCAAAGTATCCGGCTCTGGCTTCCGGTCCGCACGCGACTTCTGCACGTGAAGACACGTGGCGCTATCGAAGCGTTTGCATACACACATACGTGCTGAGGAGTGCGTATTTGCGTTACTTCGGGAAAGGGGGGAGCAGGCGACAATAGTTCTGTTTCGCGAACGATATCCTATCTGTTGCCCGCAATTACACAAAATTTCATTGCTCGCAATTGTACGACAATTTTCGTATCGACGCGGCGACAGAACGACGATGGATCTCATCTGAGATCATCGTGAATCTGGTAATTCGGAAAAAATTGTGAAGATACAGCCATGCTTCGATACAGTTTGTGAGTGAAAAAGCTGTTCCGCGCGTTTGATGTCTCAGACAGCACAAATTACTGAAAGATGTCTTGAAGACGTTTCAAAGAAATAGAAGACGTCTCTTGGACGTCTTTAAGTCTCCTTGCCGCTATCTTGATTTATAAGATAGGCGAGAAATATACACTCTAAAAGTTCTCGCAAAATACGCAAAAATAAAAAAAATGTATCCACAATGACACTTGCAATCAATTGAATAGATGTGTAATATAGTCCGAACACTTTCCTGTTGTCTTAACATTACCGCAAAATTAACGTGACACGCGATCTACCTCTCCAACCTATTTTTCCTCACGATTTTGTCACGTTAATTTTACAGCTATTTTATATCTTTTCATTTTTGTATTTTTTCATTTCGACGTATTTGGCAAAAATGTTTAGCGCGTGTATTGTTTCTCGCTCTTCTGACGTCATAAATCAAGATGGCGAGGAGCCAGGAGGCTTAAGATATCTTTCAGCAAATTGTATTAGGATGATATTCGACGAATTAAGAGACGTCAAATTTGTGCGCGCCAAACGAATTAAGAGAAATCACGGTTTCTTCTGGCGATATCAGAATTTCCGCGACGGTCTATCGGCGACCTGCGTCGTCTGTCGTTTCTCACGAGAGTGCGGAGGGCCCGGTACTTTCTATCGGCAAATATTTATTCATAATTTCGTTTCAATCATGCACATATACCGCGCGCCGATGTCGAGTGGATTTCGCCGCTGGTCAGTCCATCTTCTGGACAAACAACGGGCGGAGGAGTACGGGGTGAAGACACCTCCCCGCGCCGACGATATATGGACCCCCTCTCGCCGTCGTTGCGTAAAGTAAACACGCGTAAAATTACGTATTCGTACGGCTCCTGTGCCAATCCTGTGGCGGCGAGAGACCGACCGACCGACCGACCGACCGATCGGTGGATATGACCCGGCTGTACGCTCTTAGAAAAACACGAAACGCGATTACCGCGCCCCCGGGGGTGGCAGGGGGTGAATGGTTCGCCGCGATATGTTCGCCTGATCGTGGCCCGGGCGTGATCGCAACCGATATTAGAATTTCCGCGCGGCGTCGCTTCCCCGTTGCCCCGCGCAATTATTTATCGAGGTGGAAAGATGGAAGAAAATTGTGTATATATGTATGTATACATACGTGAATGTGCACACACACGTAGACATGATATCGGCCGAAGTTCTCCTCGCTCGCCGCGTTTCCCCTTGCAATTATTTATCGAGGCGGAACGATGGAAGAAAATCGTACGCGAGCGTGGAGCGCCTTTATTTTTCTCGATAACGTTTTCACGGTAGCTTACTCGAGATCTCTTCATTCCGCGATCCTTCTCGGGATACGACTGGCGGCGATAAAACGGGCGAGATGGAAGCGATGGGAATTATTAGTTTCATATATTGCCGGTTATGTATCAATTTTCCACAGCTGTATTCATATCGAGTTTATTATATATGCCACTTTATATCTTCTCCCGAAAAATTCGCGACGATCTTCATAATTTGTAATTTATTTACTGTCTTCTTTTCTTAATATTTTTCATTTGTGTCTAGAATCCGGCAAGCATTCTTTTGCATTACTAAAAGCTCTAAAAAGTCATCAAAATTCTCGGAATTTAAATAAAACTTTCTCTTTTTCTCTCTCTAAAGATAAAAATCCCGCAGACATTTCACAAAAATCTCGTAGGTATCCGAAGGAGAAGAGCAGTCATCGCGAGATACCCGATATGACATTCGTTCGAATACGATCCACTTAATGAGCTGTGATTCTTAGTGTTGCAGGCCGCAAGTTGCGTCTCGCGGAAATGGAGAGCATGCCGGATGGAGCAGTTTCCCGGAAAGTTAACGACATATCGATTAAAGCAATGGTCACTCACTCCCCCGATCGACCAGCAACTTGACCAGCGCTGACAGTTGGCATCGCGGCACAATCGTCCGATAATTGGCAGACATTGTCCTGCCTTTGGCGCAGGCATACGCGCGTGTGTGCATCCGACCACCGAGCAGTGAGTACGCGTGGTTTTCGCTTAACGTTTGCTTTACGATTTGTTGGTCGCCGCGATCGTGACGCGGCTGTTTGGAAATATGAATTTATCACCGATCACGTTACGATGACGCGGTCAAGAGAGAGACAGACGATCTCGATTATGACGCGTCGCATTATTCGCGGCTCGGCTCCGCTCGCTCCTCTGTTTGCCCTCGTAAATCTGCCTCCGACCATTGGATGTCGCACTTTGGACATACCGAACGCACGCGGTGTCGTGAGATTGAATCGAATTCGAGCGATTCGACGTTAACTCTACTTTCCGAGTGGAATTTCGCTCCAAGGAATTTACTCTTTTAAAGTAAATCAGTGAATAGTCGTTATTGTAGCACTGAGCAGTTTCAGTGCTATACTTATAACTGCAAATCAGTATATATTCACTGCTTTCAATGATGTTTAACTGATTCGCTTTAAGAGAGTAGAGAGTACACTGCACAAAAGCGGATGGTAAAGGAGGAAAGATATATTTATAAATTATTCATCATTCGGTTATCTCAATATTCTACTTGCGTTGAATCTTTTTTCTTAATTTTAATAAGCAACGTATTAATCGTATAACTCGTCAAACTGCAAATAGAATATTTGCGAAGTATATGCGTGCATATCGAGTAATTTCATGTACATTAATGGATAAACAATCTTGCTGTTTATTATTGCATTTTGTCAAAATTAATTTCAATGAAAATTGGAGAGTAATAAAGAGAGTCGTCGCCGGTAAATGACGCTCGTGTGTTCGGAGAATACACAATGTAATATCGGGTTTCTCTCGATTGAAATTTGTTCGGAATGTCAACGAATTTTCCTGTTTAAAATCCTCGCAATTAAGCCGGCCATTCGCGTTACACGTGGAGCGTAGCGCGTATAATGAAATTGCGCAACACTTAGTTGAACATTTTGTTTTCCAATTAGGGCGGTGCGGCCTGGCGAGATTTTCCCGATTCCGCCGAATCACGATTTCCCGCACCATCTGCGTCCCCTGCGCGGCTCCCCTTCAAGAACTGGTCCTCTGGCGGTAAGTCACGTTCACACTTGGTATCGAATTGAATTAATCGGATCGGATTATCGCGCTATTGACTTTGCGACGAAACTCCGAAGCCAGAACGTATACCGCCCTCGAGTGTGTCGCTCGGTGTGTCCTATTTTCTTTCTCACGTTATCAGAGTGAAGTGGATCGGAGTGAAGTGGAAGTCGGAGTTCCCCGCGAACTTCGCATTTCACAGTGGATCTCGTCTTCTTTCTGGATTAGTCGGATCATTAAAAATTGCAACGTTCATTTTCACCCCGAAAAGTTCCGCAATGTATCCTGATAAAAAATGTAGATTGAGAGAAAAAATATAGCCGAGAAATAGTCAATATTTGTTCGCGGCGAGTACTAATAACATATTTACTCATACTGATGTAAAATATTTTTCAAATAAGAAAATATACATTTTCCTAAAGCCTTAAGAAAAAAAATCTTAGTTTCTCATGAAAGCAATTGTTCATTTTATTTAAATGAAAGAATTTAGGTTTAAATAAATATATTATTGATATCCGCGCTCCCTCCTTATTAAAAAGATATTTTACTTATTTTTTCCTCGGTGTATTTGCTGAGAATTAGCGTAAAATAAATTAAACTTTCCTCCAAATAAGTGTTGCGACGCCTAATTATCCGATTGTACTTTACTTATATTCACGCGAGTACTTTACGAGTTTCCGCGTGTCGACGCCTCATCGATGCGACCCCAATGTTACAAGAAGTTATTCTCTCTCTCTCTTTCTCTCTCTCTCTCTCTCTCTCTCTCTAAATCATATAATAAAGGCATCGCGGTCAATTTACGGCAATTTCCGAATTCCCACCGTGGCACATGGAGAGCGAGCGATTCTGGCAAAAGAAAAAAATCGACGCGTTTGGGGAAAATAACGTGAAAATAACCGCTCGAGCGGATTGAATTTAAATGCGTGTCGGGAGTGCTCTCGCACCCCTGAAAATTACATCCCCATTTGAAAGTCGGCAGCCCCCAGTCGTCACGACGATTCGCCGCGGTCGGAGGCGACTCAATCGCCGAGTTGCAAGTGCGACAAGCGCTCGGCGTCGTATATTAAACAATTTTTTCGACCGCGGCTTTAAAAGGTGACAGCTGTCAGTCCGATTTATTTGACAGACCGAGACCGCAACACACGCGCGAGCCGGACACGAGCAGTTCATTAAGTGAAGGTACTTCCCCGCATCTTTTTTCTCCTTTTCTTTTTTCAGCGCGTCACAATGAGCGAGATTGTTCGATACGCGTGTCCGACCGATCGCAGTAAACCGGCAGATCTGTTTAAACGACGGCTGAAGCGTCTTCTTTCGGCCTCGCGCACTTTACGAATTTTCTCAGGACACTCACGCGTCTTCGTTCTCGCGATCGCAATGCCATCGGCTGTCGCATCGATCCTCGATGACGTGGGCATCGGTGCACCATCGCGGTAATCAAGCGTACAGAGGCGGTGTCGTCTCACGGGAGTTCGAAGGCGATCGATCATCGCCACGAATTTTACAATATCACGCGGCGCCGCGCGAATTAGGATACATGATCGATGACTTTCCAATCGTCGCGCCGCATTGTTCGGCCCGAAAGGCTCCACGCGCCTTCGCTACATTCGTCTCCCGCACGCGTCCCTGTAATTTCCACACCGGTTAAAGCGACGTTACATCGTTAACGATGAATGTTCGATATTTCGTAACATCAACATCAGAAAGTTGTGGGCGAAAGTCAAATATTTATCGTTTCGGTCGACAAAAAGATTTTTTTGAATTTTCGGGACTTCACTTTTCAAATTTCATGAGCCGTAGCTTGAGAATAAATTGTGAGATGTTCAAAGAAAGCATTTTACAGCTTCTTGAGGTCTTTAGTTTGCAGATATAATTTCGAATATAAAATCCACTCATATTTTCCGTAGCATTAGACAAATATAAATGAAAATTCATCATTGTTGAAATTTTTTATGTTTGCTGACTTGGACTGCGTAAATTAAATTTTGTGCACTAATACTATTCAAAGCTTGAAATTTTCTTTTTAATTTACGCATACTTAGATTATGGTACGATTTTTTTTACCGAGTTACTCAGTGTTGAAGAAAACATGCTATTTTGACTTTACTCACTCAAAGTGAGTAAAGCCAAAATCACGAATCAGTGCACGACGTTCATTATAGGATGAACAAAAATTTTAAGTTTTTTTTTTAAAGTGCTTCTTTGTTACTTTTTTTTATAAAAATATATTTTTACAGAAAATCTTACGTTACGAATTGCTTAAGTTTAAGTACGGTTATAAGTTTTCCCTTGTCCATAACCTTGCTTTAATCTTTAAGTTGTAATAAATTGACCAACCACAGTCAATTATTTTAAAAATAATCAATTGTGGCTGGTCAATTTCTTATGGCTTAAGAATTAAAGCAAGATTGTGGACAAGGGGTTTAAGGTCAGTACTTAACGTAACGTAACGTGTTACATTCTTGTGCGGAGGCTCTTACGCTCATAGTCCTCACCGAGGAAAGTGGCGCCTCGTAGCAGAGACTTTAGAACTAAATATCGACGTTACAACCAAGATACGAATCATTTTCAGCCAAGATTCAAACCATTTTTTACCGACTCGAACTGTACGGTCAACGTG
>NW_022639607.1:389514-389631 GCF_010583005.1 Odontomachus brunneus
CCGTTCTACATTTCCATTTAATGTGAGAAGGAGAGTGTGGGACACCCTGTATGTATATATATATATATATATATATATATATATATATATATTATATATATATTATTTATATATATA
>NW_022639607.1:389908-395446 GCF_010583005.1 Odontomachus brunneus
ATATATATATATATATATATATATATATATATATATACACATATATATATATATATATAAGCATTTTGAAAAATATACTTTCGTCTATATTTGTTATACGCGACTCCACTGATCACTCGATGTATTCCCACATTGATTAACCAACGAAACTTGTTTCCTACGATCACCGACGACGAGATAAAGCGACAAGAAAGCGTGTGTATTTTATAAACGGGCGTTTATTGTTGTACAGTGAAATTTACAAATTGGTTGTCTAAGCTAACACGTATTTAAATTTCACTGCTGTCACATACGTGCGCCGATAATCCGTTCACGCAAGTATCACAACGTGCCGTCACGAGCGATTACCTTGAAAAAATTACACGTAATGACGTACGCACTTAAAGTTATCGAAGTCGACAGTGTTTCACTTGACGATTTTTTACGCGACACCGAGTCTGTGCATATTAATGCTACTGTGGTACTTTAATTACAGCTTTTACGCACTCTTAATCGTATTAGTACATATATATAATCTCTCTCATGCGTCTTTGAGTCGTACGTGATAATCGGTTAAACGGATCTTTTATTACTCTTCAGACGGTCTTGACTTTTCAAAAAATTCTTGAGATCCTTGAGACTTCGAAATTCGCTTTACTTGGGGGACACATCTCAGGGCTGGAAAGAAAAGTCCCTGAGGTTTTCGCGTGGAGTAACACTAACGATCGTTAGAAAATTCTGTTCTTGTGAGCATTGTTACGTTGTTATAGTTGCTACACACGAATGGATCGCGAGATTATTGCGAGAAATCGCGAGAGTTGGAATATAAACGGGATATACAAAGAATCTCCTTTGGCAGCTTTTACTTCTTCGTAGAAATCCTTCTCGCGACGCTCGCGCGTCTCGTGATCTCCCGTCCTTTCTGCACTGTTGCGCATGATCCTGCTTCGTTCGATACTATCGCGATATATCGCAGCTTCGCGATATTTCAAAGAGCGCATTTCTCGATTCGACCGTACACAACTCGGCAGTGATGACTCCTCGAAACTTAATATTCACCGCGGAGTCTGATGGAAGCGCGCGATGCCAGGTCATGAATATTAATTCGGGATTAAGGACCGCTACAAAGATAAAATGTATCTCCGCAAACACGATCACGTCTTAGGATACTTGGTCGTGGGGGAGAAAGAGAGACAGACAAATAGAGAGAAAGAGAAAGCCACGAGTCTTCGACGACTTTTATTCTACTTGAAGGGAAATTACGTTCTCTGAGCTTTATCAACTTCTGAGCGTTACGTGTTTTGTTTTTTTTTTTTTGAGCAGATATTCGATCGTAGGTGATGACTCGTCGGTGTATAATTCACGCGAGCTTGGCCTCAAACATGCGAGTGTTCGAATGCATAGTGTCCAGGAAGCAGAAACTCACCACTCTGAGAGTCTCTTCGTTCAGGCTCGCTCCGATACACCCACGAGTCTTCACTCTTACGCGACTAACTCCGACGTAAAGTTAAGAATTCGTCGCAACGATCACGAAGACAGAGACTTCGTGCAAAATAAATAATTCGGTAAGGATCAGACAGTAGTACACTGAGGAAAAAATATTTGAATATTGATTTGTGAGATATCAAGTTTATCTCTCTAACTTGATATTTCACAAATAAATCTTCAAGTATTCTTTTTCTCAATTTAGACACACATCGCGCGCCTCTCTCGACTGGTGCCTCGACGATGCTCGTGTCAGTCGGAGGCTCGAGGTTCGCACGCGAGAAACTCACGAATGAAAGATCATGGCCTCTGGATTATCGTCAGAACGGAGCGTCCCAGCCGCGCACGGCGACACGATGCTCATCACCATTGAACTACTGCCTACGAGAAGAACACTTGGAGACAGAATTCTCAAGCGGACTTGGTACTCTTGAGGGTCGAGCCGCTTCATCACGCTCGGCGCAATTCGATTTTGGCTTCGAGCTTCGCTAAGCTCGAATGCGACACACAAGAGAGCACAAGCGTGCGATTGTTCATTTGCACACGAATGCTCGGCGAAATCTCGTGGTCGGAGAATTGCGCTTTCCGGCCGAGTGAGTGCCGAAAGGACGCGGGCGCGCTATAAAGCCACCGCCCTCTTCGATCGGAATTACGCGTGAGCTTCGAAAGTTGTGGCTTCAAACACAGTTGCACGCTCTCGCTTGTGTGTCGCAGTCTTACAGAAGAGACAAGTGGTGCTGCCATTTGCGAGAGCTCTCTCTCTCTCTCTCTCTCTCTCTCTCTCTCTCTCTCTCTCTCATGCCAGGCGCTATAGTAGTGTCGCTCGAATATTGGGTCACTTATCGCGACGATCCGTTTGATCCGTTTCCGTCGAGTGTCTTTTCCTTCCGATCGATGCTGCACAAAGCGCCGACGACATGCTTCGCGATTGTGTATGTATGTGTGCGTATGTGTCGGATGTATGTAGGGGTGCGCGTATACATGTACACGACCCTGAAATTCCGATCGTTTCGAGAGTCTTCGCGTCTCGTCGTCGTCGAAGCTGTCGCTAATTACACACCGATTAGCGCGACGATCCAATAATGTTCTTACGCGAACGCTTTGACGAAGATATTCTCGAATCCGACACGAGGACGCGCGAATTCTTATTCATGTACCGTGCTGGCCCCTATGATTTCCCGCCGGGCGCCTTCCTTCGCTCGTTATCGTCGAAGACATCGATGCGTCCTCTTTTCTCTTCTTTTTCCTCCCTTTTCCTTTACATGCTGCAATAGTACTTAAGGCCACCTATTTCCCGCTGTCCTCAAAAGAGATTCATAGTTACGACAAATGAAATTGCCAAGAGACGCCGCATCGATGTCTTCGATACCAGCAACAATGATCGCTGGAAGAAGAAAGGGAGACATTTCGAGAGCGTCCGGTATAGCGTATTTTATTAACGTTCCCACGAGCTATGTCCTCCTCCTCGGAAACCATCGATATCCTACCTCTCCTAAGTAGCAACTACATACAATCCATGTCTTTATCAGCGGTAACGATCACGTGCAACCTTACATTTCTACCGGTAGAAAGAACCATCCACAATGTCCCTTAAGTGGTAACGGTCGGACACGATAAGCCGGCTCGGTAATAACGGTTCGGGCAGTCCAGTGGCGTGAGCGCGTTATGGTCAGCCAGATGGCCGCGCTGTGCTTCAAGCAATAACGCTCTCGCTAATGATCGGCCACTGGCGCCAGCAACAACGTCCCGTCACCATCAGCCGCGTCAGCTTGACTTGAGTACTCAGCACTGTTAATTCGCGCGATACACGCGCGATAACGAATCGTGCGCCACGGGGAAAGATCGATCGCGATTTCCCTCGTCGGCCGATTCGAGTCATATTCGCGTGGTCGCGACAGACCAAGAGTTCCGACTGATCGATCGATCGTGATCAGAACCTGGACTCGGCGCTGGCCTGCGCGTCCACGAAGGTCACCCGCTTTGTCCGCGAGTTGTTGCCCTCTGGGGGCAACCCCTAATGCTATACGGATATCTCTTGTATTTGCACGCGCTTCTTAATGGTGTTGGTTCCAGAAGAGGTGCTGAGAGAGCTGGTGGTGCGGGTGGGCGGTTTCGGCGGGATGGGATCCTTGTGGATGGTGTTGCTGGTCCCGTGGCTGGATCGCGACTCTTTCCGCGACTGCTCGCCGTTCTGAAGTTCCGGGGACTGGGCGAGCTGTTGCTGGTGTTGCTCTTGGATCGAGGGACTCCTCGCCAAGGTTGTGTACGACGGCGGAGGTTCCTGAGCGGGTCGCGGGTTCTCCGAGGACTTTATGGATGTCCTAGTAGTGAGTGGCAGTGATTCCTGGCCGTTAGGCCTGCAGTCCATGGTGGCGCGCTTCTTGTCGCGGTCCCGCTGGTAGTAAATGCCGGCGAAGATCAGCATGTTCAGCACCAGGAGGATGCAGCCGACGCCCACGGTGATCGCCAGGGCGGTGGTCGTGCTGTAGTAGTGACGGGATGCCAATCGCTGCAGCAGCTCGGCATCGTCCTCAGAGTCGTCCAAGATCGGCGTGATATCCTCGGCGAGGCTTTCCTCACCCGTGGACGTACTGCAGGCAGTGGTCGAGGAGGCGCTCGTCCGGGTCGTGCCTGTCAGCGGCAGCGGCGTGTACCATTCGTCTCGCACCGGCCCTGAACGATCACGGTAACGGCAGTCAGAGATTAATAGAGAGATTAGTTAATTAATTCATTAGCACGCTGACCGTCACGCCAGTCGTTGTTCGCGGTCAACGTGCTAATTGAGCGATAACTTTTTGAACTTAAATTCTCCAGAGCGATAAGGCATGTATATACTCAGTGTGTATACATGTATACTCAGAGAGAAAATATTCAAGAAATATTCGGTACATATACTAATAACATATTTACTTAAATTTAATTTCTTTTATTTAAATCAGATAGTCAATTATTTTTTCATGAAAAGCTATGGCAAATGTATGTTTCGCTATTGGAAAAATTTTTCCTATTATGTAAAAGTATGTATATTAATATAGGTAAATGTATTATGGTACTTATCGAATATTTTTTATATATTTTTTCTTTCAGAGTGTAGTTTCCAAGTTCTCAAGTAAAAATGAGATTTTTAAAATCTCATTTTTCACAAACTATTTTACTAATATTAAATCTGAAGTCAAGATACAACGCGAAGAGCGAAGAGCTCTAAGGGGTAACAAACTTGTCACCTACATTCCAGTATAACGAGGATAACGGGGTCAAAAGGTTAATTGAGCGCAGGAGAATCGTTCGTTTCTTGTCGCTCGAAGGGCGGTTTGTCGTCCTTACCTGCGTAATAGTGGTCGCCGCGTTCCCTAAAGTGGTGATGCCGCATAGAAACGTCGTCGTCGCCGGGACGATGCAGCTGCGGTATCAAATTAAGCCACACTGCCATTTTGTGTCCGCGATAGTGGCTCTTCATCTTGGGCTTCAATGCTGAAATGAACGTTTGGCGATTAAGATATGAGCATTAATCGTGTATTAATTAATCGCACAGGCGTGCTTGAACAGCCTGTTACAAGCGACTGACGCTAATTGCCGGATGAATCTGCATTTATCGAGCGTGTTAAAGTATTCCTGCGCACACCGGTCATTCGCGACGAGCAATTTCGACGTGTTTCATCCGCAACCGCGGAGAAAACGAGATCTCGTGTTGCGCACAATTAAAGTTTTAAGAAAGACTTCTGAGGAGCATCAAAGTGCAGAAGAGCGGATGGAGTCTCAGAATAAACACAATCAAACTTCCGAGGTAACTTCCGGGGGAATTTAAAAAAGTCGTGATATCCTCTCCCCGAGAGAGACAAAGGCAGCTGGGAACAGTAAGAGGAAGAGACAGACAGACGGAGCTTTATTTATTGTGCGCTCTGGGACATAGTCCCTTCTAGCGCAAATAACATTACAGAAAATAAGTATAAAAGAAAACAATGAGGAAAAAAGAAAATTAAGTAATTGGAACAAGTTTGTAATAAATACAAGATCAATAGTGTATCAGAGAGAGAGAGAGAGAGAGAGAGAGAGAGAGAGAGAGAGAGAGAGAGA